>NC_069002.1:33973371-33982582 GCF_001194135.2 Octopus bimaculoides | reverse complement strand
ATATATATATATATATATATATAATCACACTTGATTTTTTTCTCTCTCTGTTTATCGTACCACCCCTATCTCTATATTTATATAGGAATCTCTGTGTCTCTCTCTCTCTCTCTCTCTCTCTCTCTCACACACACACACTCACTCATCGTCACTCACACACTCCCTCTCTCCTTCTGTGTAAATGTCACTTTGCATATGCCTCATTTTTTTTCTTCTTTTTTTTGTTATTCTGTTATATGAATGGGAGTTTCGGTTCCGTAATCTAGTGTACCGTACCATATTTTTAACGTAACAGTACTTATACGCACAGTATCCGCCAAACCCACACCAAACCCCACATAACAAAACCCTACCATCCCACCGACAAGAACACCAACACCAACAGCAATCAATATTAATTCGCCCCAACACTCCACACCCGATATTACCTCTACATTCGCCAACCCCAAAACCCACACGCTGGCTGAGCCATTATTCAAATGATGCTGTAAATTACTTTCTCCAGAACAGCCATCATCCTATTGCATCGAAGAATTAAGATAATAAAAACATACCTCCACGCACATACCCGTACCCGATCCTCCTTATATACCCGCTCGCCCAACACACATGCCAACACCACACCAAAGTTCAAGAGGCAATTCGTTGTTTGATTCTTCTTAACTTCCTCGATCACCACGAACACCTCCACACACAACATTACTGCACACACACACACGAACACACACACACACACACACAGACACATGCACGTTCATACACACGCATCCCTGTCACCGCCTCCGCTATTTCAAACACGACGCAATTGAACCAAAATTTTCTCAACACGAAAATGCCGTTGCACATTGAAGAATCTGGGTGCGCACATATGCATGATGCGTTCATGATAAATTGCTTCTATATGCATAACAATTGTGCTGGGCCTACATTCATAATAGCAGAATGTAGTTGAGATCATAACACTGGAACACTATTACATATAGAAAACTTTGCAATCAGCCAGCCGTAGTGTTTACCAGTGCAGAAACTTGCCTATGTGCAAGAAAAGCTGGCGGAGCAAGATTAGGAAAGAGCAAAGATGGTCATCGTAAAAGTGGTGGGAGAGCGTGCGTGTATGTATATGTGTGTATGCATTAGGATAGGGGACGGTGAGAGGGGTAGAATGAGAGAGAGAGAGAGGGAGGACAGAGAGAGAGAGGAACAGAGAGACAGAAAGAGAGGGGGACAGAGAGAAAGAGAGACAGAGAGATAGATATATAGATGGAGAGAGAGAGAGAAGGGTGCCGAACGAGGCAGTAAGGAAAGGTGTGGCACTGTTGATATGGGGATGCTAACGGTGATGATACAGATAACTTTGGGGTACGGAAGGTCCATCAGAAGATAGGGGAAAAGGCACAGATGGAGGTGTGGAACACAAACCTTCATGCTGTTGTTGTTGTTGGAGTTTGTTAGCCCCAGGGAAGGTGTGATGAAGAAATATTATGGTCAAAATCATTTCTGCCATGATTATTCAGTTCCTTCCCTCTCACACCATAGGCAAGGATCGAACGAAGGAAGACATTAACCAAGTGTTCGAATTGTAAAGTTAGATAATATCTGAAGGAGAGTTGACTGTTATTTCTAGCACATCGAATGAACACATAAAATGCCTTTCCCTGTTTCACGAAGCACGAAGTAAACAGTGATGCCTGTGTTGGTAGTGGTGGTGGTGGCGGTAGCGGCGGCGATGGCGGTTGTGGTTGATGTGGTGGTAGTGTAGGCAGCTGGCGCCGGTAGTGACGCTGGACGATTGTTGAGGAGGCGGTGGTGGTGGAGGTGGTGGTGGTTAGTAACGATGGTTGTGATAACGATGACGATGTAGGTAATGTTGGTGTTAGAAAACCATTGGAGACAAGAGCTGTTCGAAGGAAGTGGTAGCGATGGGGGACGGAGCTGATGTTGCCGATCATAGCTGTGCTAATTGTAGTAGTAGTAGTAGTAGTAGTAGTAGTAGTAGTAGTAGTAGTAGCAGAAGCAGCAACAGCAGCAGCAGCAGCAGTAGTAGTAGTAGTAGTAGTGGAGCTGATGGTGGTGGTAGTTGTGTGTTGGTGGTGGTTATAGTGGTGCTGTTACCTGGTGTGGTGGTGGTGTTGGTGGTGGCTGATTCATTGATATCGGTGCTGTTGGGGATAGTATTTACTGGTTGTGAAGAACTAAAACAGGGGCGGGAGGCGGGTGTTGAGGAAAGACGGAAAATAAAAGGGGACACGGAAGAACTTAAGAGCAGAACGAAGTAATCAACGAGTGAAGTGATGATGATGATGGTGATGATGATGTTGACGATGATGATGATGATGATGATGAAAATGATGATGATGATAATTGTGATGGTAGTGGTGGTGGTAGCGGTGATGCAGAAGAGAACAGTGAGGCGGCTGGTGTTGGCGATGGAGAGTTCGGTTGGAAGTGGGAATGGTAAGGCCGGAATGAGGCTTTGTAGCGGCGAGGCGATGGAAGCGTCGGCTTTGGGGGCGTAAAAACTTTCTGGCTAACGTCGATGAGAAGAAAGTTTGTAAAATCTCGTAAAATCTCGAGGCGCCGGTATTTTCAGCCATAATTGTTCTCTTAATAGTGGTCAGCTGACAAAATAGCCTGCTTACGGGTCACTTGTTTATTTCAGTCGAGGTCAACTCCACTGATTCACTGACCGTCTTTTGTGAAATCTTATCTTCAATAAATGCTTCTCAATATGTGTGCGTGTGCTCGAGCGCATTTGTGTGTGAGTGTGTGTGTGCGTGTGTGTATATACACAAGTACATATTTGTGTACATATATATATATATATATATATACATATACAGACACTCACACATATACACACAAACATACACACACACACACACAGGTACACATACACACACTAGCAAGGAAGTATTTCTGTTTCAATCTCTCTCTGCCCTTCGCCCTCTCTCTCTCTCTCTCTCTCTCTCTCTCTCTCTCTCTCTCTCTCTCTCTCTCTCTCTCTCTCTCTCTCTCTCACTTTTTCTCTTTACCCCCTCGTTCCGGTTCTCTCCGCATGTATTGCTCTCTCTGTATTCGTCTGTGTCCTCTTTTCTTCCTCACACACACACACACACTCTCACATACATACTCTTATACATGTAAATATGCATAAGCATACTCAAATTAGTTATTAGAAAATGTACGCAGTTAAATATAACGACACTCCTGCAATAATCACCTCATGAGTCCTGAGTTCAATTCTCGGCATGAATTGCTATATTACACCGCTGCTTGATTTCCTAGACAAATGTTTCATAAAAATGCGTTGAAGAATGTGCTGAAAAATGTTTTCTACCTTTTAGCCATGAATATATCCATTAACTGTTCCAAGGTATCAAGAAGTCAGAATCGTTACCACAGCGGATAAGGTTCTTTGTAGTATTTTGACAGCCTTTACGTTGTAAATTCAAATTCTGCCGAGGTCGAATTTGCATTTCATCCTTCCGAGGGCGATAAAATAAGTACCAGTCGAGCAACGATGTCGATGTAATCGACAAACCTCTTCTCTCACGAAAACATCCGCAGTCCTTGCGCCTATATAGTCCAAACAATCATTAAACATTTCAAATTTTGGCGCGAGGGCCAGCAGTTTTCTAAGCTGGAGGCTTGTCGAATACAAGGACTCGATGGTAAAGGTACCATTGACCACGATGGTCTCTGAACACTGTAGGATGAATCGCCACTAAGCATTCTATTTGTCCTTTTAACGATTCTGCCAGCTGGGAGACTTCAGATTAATTAATCTCTCAAATACAACGCGTGCTTAATCATATTGCTTTGAATTAATCATCCATTATCTTGTACTCTTGAGTTTTCAATGACGTGATTATTTATTTTTAAAATGTCTCGTAGATTAGATGTACGATGTCAGATCTGGCTATTTTTAGCACTAAACAGGTAGAATATTTGGGCTGTATATGGCCAGTTTGAATGCTAATGCAACGTTGTAAGCCTTACCTTCGTATTTCTTTTTTCCCCAATTTTCAAATTCAAAATAGATTTTTAAAATACTGCAGTAGTAATTAATATTGTTGGCACTCCGTCGCTTACGACGTCGAGGGTTCCAGTTGATCCGATCAACGGAACAGCCTGCTCGTGAAATTAACGTGCAAGTGGCTGAGCACTCCACAGACACGTGTACCCTTAACGTAGTTCTCGGGGATATTCAGCGTGACACAGTGTGTGACAAGGCTGACCCTTTGAATTACAGGCACAACAGAAACAGGAAGTAAGAGTGAGAGAAAGTTGTGGTGAAAGAGTACAGCAGGGTTCGCCACCATCCCCTGCTGGAGCCTCGTGGAGCTTTATGTGTTTTCGTTCAATAAACACTCACAACGCCCGGTCTGAGAATCGAAACCGCGATCCTATGACCGCGAGTCCGCTGCTCTAACCACTGGGCCATTGCGCCTCCACTGATGTATTATATATTCGATGTTTTAACACCAACCTATCGTTTCTTTGATATTTTTTTTTTCGCGTAAGGAACAACCCTGAAAAATAAAAGCCACTAAATTACAAACACTTACGTGACACTATTGGTTATCTTCTACTTTCATGTGAGTTACATCACAAAACAATTAATGCCATAAAATTATAAGCTTATATATGACACTCCTTGTTATTTTTTTGTTTTTTTTTTTCATGTTTTAGCTTCTGGTGTTATTACTGCTCCCTTCATTATTGTACACATATCAGCTCTTAACCAATTGTGTTTTACATAGAGTTCTATATTCAAGAGAATATGAATTATGTACGTTATTTACATTATATACAATTGACGCCACCACCACCACCACCACCACCACCACCACGGTCATCATAATCATCAAGAACAACAACAACTCCTGATCTCGAGTCCCAGGCCTAATAGGTCCCGTTGCCTGTCACCAGTTGCATTACAAGTGGCTCAAGTCAGAATATAACCCCAGGATAAAACGTCAGTGCGAAGCAAGCTTATTAACTTCCGTTGAGTGTACTCGTTTCCTATCAACATAATGTTGTTGCACAACCCTAGGCCATCTCTGATCAACTGACTTAAGTCACACCCATTTAGGATTTTAATCAAACGTATTATATTCTGGATTTACAAATTACATGATATGATCTGTTGGAAATTTAACTATCATATCTAGCATGCCTAACGACCGCGTGACTGCCTGTTTGTTAGCCCGGTTGTAATTAATACTGTGTGTGATGGTATGAAGACATAAATAGCTATATATTACTGGCCGATTCCCTCCACCGGATATTTCCATGGTGCTTCATGCTGATATGCTGTGCTAGATGAAATGATTTTGCTAGAAAGTCTAGTAATTATGATGATCTCCAGCCGACAGGTGATGAGGCAAATGTCTCGTAGCATTAGCTGAGTGTAATTAATTAGTTAGTTAGCTAATTGATAATACAATTATTTATTTATGCATGTCTGCTTAAGTACATAAATTGAACCTTTCATCAGATATCATTCGATGTTCATTATATTATTAACGAGCCACCAGATCGATAGGTGAAATGGAATATATCAATCTTCCCAAACTAATTTTGAAAAGGCAAGATCATGTTTCTCCACCTCTTCTCATATCAGTCATTTAGCGAAATTGACTTTTTTTTACTGTATTTTTAGTTCCACTTAAACGAATATTAAAGGACTAAAATTCACTCGTTTGACATTATAATCTTATCCGTGTGTAGACTTAATGAAAACTGTGACGGAGGTGTTTTCCCTAGTGAAAATATGAAGGGCTGTTTGCTTATTTACACAATGATCATATATATACGTCATGGACGCTGAAAGGACAGAACAGCAACAATAAGAAAAGCAACAACAAAAAACACAAGCACTTCGGTATTTTGAAAAGCACTCGCGGACTCGCGGTCGTAGGATCCCGGTTTCGATTCCCAGACGGGAAGTTGAGAGTGTTTATTGATCGAAAACACTTAAAGCTCCACGAGGCTATGGAAGGGGGTAGGTAGCGATCCCTGCTGTACTCTTTCACCACAACTTTCTCTCATTTTATCTTCCTGTTTCTGTTGTGCCTGTAATTCAAAGGGTCAGCCTTGTCACACTTTTTGTCACGCTGAATCTCCACGAGAACTACGTTAAGGGTACACGTGTCTGTGGAGTGCTCGCCACTTGCATGTTAATTTCACGAGCTGGCTGTTCCATTGATCGGATCAACTGAACCCTCGACGTCGTAACCAACGGAGTGCCACGAACAGTTCATTACCTGATTCAATGCACTCGTCTTGCCCACCCACCACTGAAATTATTATTATTATTTATATGGATATATGTTTATTTATATTGCCTTTACAAGTTCACTGTTGTATTGCATATATTCAATACCAACAACACTCATTAACTTATGGTTATACGCTAGAATTGAAATAGGCCTTTTTCCATAGCTTTCTCATTTGATTTTCAAATCAAGGAGACCGTTTTCAGAAAACCAATATGCTCATCATCACTTACTTTTCAAACAGTCAGACAATCAAATATGCCAGTTGGAATATGAGTGTTCATGAACGCAAACAACCCAACACACGTCCATGTATAGATATACGTGTGCGTGTTCGGTGAGCATGTGTGTGTGTCTCAGTGTGTGTGTGTGTGTGTGTGTGCATGTATAAATATAGATATATATACTTATATATTTATACATATATGTGTGTGTGTGTATATATATGTGTATATGTGTGGCTGTGTCTGTATATATATATATATATATATATATATATATATATATATATATATGCATATGTGTGTTTATTTATGAACATACACACATAAATTGATTTATTTATTGTGGATGTTCATTAAGCAGAGAAATATTTTTGTTGCAAAGTCAATATATTTTATTTTTTAGAATACATATGTACATACACACACAGACATACACGCACAGACGCACATAAACATGCACATGCACACACCCACAAACAAATGTTATTTTATTTCATATCTGTTATTTACATTTTTGGAAATTACAAATGCAAAATCACTGAATATTACCTTGAAGTAAATATTACGGTAAAAGTTGTGAACATTCTTACTTACTATGTCTTCTCTATAGGATTCCGAAACACCTCCGCGCACTTCTGGCACTTTAGTGCTATCGAAGAGAGATAACACTAATGGGATTGGAGGATTTATTTTTGTAATGCAACAATCAACATCAGCCACTGACTTGTGGTCGCAGACCACTCGCTCAAATCAAGTATAATAGTAGTAGCGCTAAGTAGCGTTGACGAACTTTAGTTTAGGTTAAGTATATTGTAACATGTGGAGTATATTGTAACATGTTTATTGAGAGAAAACACTCGCGGTCGGAGGATCATGGTTTCGATTCCCAGACCGGGCGTCTTGTGTGTTTATTGAGCGAAAACACCTAAAGCTCCACGAGGCTCCGGCTGGTGGTGGTGGCCACCACTGTTGTACTCTTTCGCCCCAGCTTTCTCTCACAATTTCTTCCTGTTTCTTGAGTAACGCCCGCGTTGAACTGGCGTCCCGTCCTGCTTGGGGGAACACATACGCCATAGAAACCGGGAAACCGGGCCCATGAGCCTGGCTAGGATTTAAAAGGGCGCATAAATAAATAAATATTATGCATTATCGCGGCCAACATGTCAAAACATCTGATCTACACAGTGTCTAGAGCTAAATGCGTGTATGTTTGTGTTAGTATGCACATATGTATTTAAAAAAATAAAATATATTGACTTTATGCAAAAAGATAAAATAAAATAAATTCTCTGCTTTAATAAATATCCACAATAAATAAATCAATTTCTTAGGGCTAAATGCTACTGCTGTGATGGTATGTTGCCAACTGAATGTGGCAGTCCCATGAAAGGGAACAATGCTACCGTTATTTAGCCCTAGGAAACACTGTTTCCAGTTGGCAATGATACATTTTCTGTCTCCTTATGTCTTTAAAATGGGGAGATAAGCACCTCCACTCAGCAAAGCCAGCAATCTTCCCTTTTAGGGGACTGCCACATTAAGCTGGCAACATACCATCACTTTATCGTGGTGCTACTGTATAAATGTCTCTGAGAGATTTAGAAATGCAATATTTCTAACCTAAAACTTGTGTACCTTTCAACATTGCTTAGCGATGCGATTACTATATACATATATAAGTATATATGATTCAAAGGCTTCGATTTCCAGCCCTTTATGTTGCTCATTTCCGATCACCAGCTGGTAAACCAATTTTGGCTTTCTTTTGAATATTCACTGTCTGAATTTTTTCTTTTTGAAACATGAAATGAAAGCTTGAAGGAAACACTTACCGTAATATCATTTTTTAATTTAAAATAAAATAAAAATGGGCTTCAAACCTACGGTGTTTATTTCATTTCTGATTCTCGTGGTAATATGATTATAAACATGCTAAATTCAATAGAATTGAAGCCATGAAATTGAATAGCTGTTTAAGCATCGCTCCAAAATGATATTTTAAATAATACTTTGGAATACTTCTATATGATGTTTTTAAAAACAATGAGTCTGTATGCGGTTGTTCATTTTGCATGCGCCTAAGCTGGTACATGTATATCTAAACCAATGTATTTTCTTGAACCAAAACGAAATTGAAAGTGGCTGTATTTGCCTGAAAGATATTTAGAAGCATACATATAGGCGTTAGCACTTCATGTATTTTGTTTAAACTATTGGTGCCTTGAATTAATTCTCACTTCTTCGCTACACCAAAGATCATATCAGATCTTCGACGTGAAACCCCCGTTCCTGAAGGTTGCATATTATTTACAATGGTGTAGGTAAATTTGAATTCACGGGGGCTTGTCTCGCGCAAGAAACATATAAAATCTGACAAAGTCGTATCATATTTTCTGTGAGAGCTGAGAAATGAATGTTCATGCTTGCAATATTTTGTTATGAATGTGAGCTCCCTTGCCCCAATATTTGTTTTAGGTGGATCATTGTTATCTGATTCAAACTTTTCAATCCGTAGTGTCGAATTTGCCAGACAGTTACCGATCACTGGACACTCGGCACGAATGTTACTGTTGCATGATTTTTGTCGGCAAGCTGTTTCAGTTAAAATGTATCAAAGAATAATCTACATCTGCGCTGAGTCCTGCAGTTTGTCGCTTCTGGTGAATCAACAGAAATGTATGTTTATATATATATATATATATATAT
>NC_069002.1:33970527-33971418 GCF_001194135.2 Octopus bimaculoides | reverse complement strand
ACATATATATATATACATATATATATATACATATATATATATACATATATATAATGACCTACGTTGGACTCCTTATTCGCATAATCACCGAACCTGGAGCTTAACTATGGTCTTATCCATAGCACTTACTCAGCATTACTTGATACCTTTGGATCTTAATGACACTATTACCTCTCATAATCTCTCTCTCGAGAGAGAGTGAGAAGCATAGATAGATAGATAGATAGATAGATAGATAGATAGATAGATAGATAGATAGATAAGATAGGCAGGTATTTGCATGTAATCGTCGAGCTTATATGCATACGCATTTATGTATGTAATCATATGGAATTTGTCTTTATAGGGTTTTAAAGTAGCTTCTAAAAAGTGTTGTAGCATTTTATTTTATGGTTCCGTCTGAAAGAGTTGTCGAAATCATTGACTTCTCAAATCCTTGAATAAAACTAACTGAGATATAACAGGAATTTCTTTCCCCAGAAATGGAAATTTATACGACTGCTGAAAAGATTTGAAGGGAATAAAACAAGACATGTGTTTGAATTCTAAGCATTTGGCGTTGTAAATAGAGAATAGTCCGTGGGTGTGCCCTGAGGATATACTGATGATATAAACCACCAGATGAAACATGCAATTAATGCAAGACCCCTTAATGAAAAACCAGTTTCGAGATTTAAAGGCTTCTGAAAGCACAATGAACCAATAGAATGTGTGTGTGTGTGTGTGTGTGTGTGTGTGTGTGTGTGTGTGCAAGCGCGTGTATATTTTCAGGGTAAAACATGCGAGTGGGTGTATAGCAGTCGAACTCATGGGCGGTTGAATAGGAAGTCATGATCACGTAATTTATAACTATTTTGCATCTATTTACCTGGGAAAGGAGAACCTATCCTT
>NC_069002.1:33969407-33970071 GCF_001194135.2 Octopus bimaculoides | reverse complement strand
TATATATATATATATATATATATTTATAATAAGCATATGAGAACAAAATAATGAATATATATATATTATGTAAAATAAAGGAATGTATCTATAAATATATTATGTGACAATTAGTTGTTAGCAAATGTTTGTGGTACGTATGAATATAGGCATGTATGAATGTGTATGTATGTGTGTGTGCGTATGTATATCTACGTATACATACGTGTGACAGTAAAACATCCTAGATATATATGTTGAATACACGTGCAAGCATTCTCATAGTTTGGTCACATGGGGGTTAAAATACTGTATGAAACACTGAAATGAGAGTCATACAGTCCTCCCGGCAGGAAGTCTGTTTGTGCCTCACAACAGCGAATCTCGTTCTTTTGATATAAATGGCAACTTTGAGAGTGATTTACACATTGCTGCTGTGGTTACATGTTAATGTGGATCTTCGTGTTGTTGTTTATGGTGGCAGCGGTGGTGTCAGCAGTGGGGGTGATGTCGGTGTTGCTACTATTATTCTTGTACCTGTTCCTATGGAAAACAGGACGGAAACTAGTAGGAAACAGATAGATAGATAGATAGATAGGTGGATAGATAGATAGATAGGTGGATAGATAGATAGATAGATAGATAGATAGATAGATAGATAGATATACCTATATATATATATATA
>NC_069002.1:33967335-33968679 GCF_001194135.2 Octopus bimaculoides | reverse complement strand
TATATATATATATATATATATATATATATTCTTGTGTGCGTATTTGTGTTTGTGTGTGTGTGTGTGTGTGTGTGTGGATGCTTTGTGCGTGTTCGTGCATTAGTATTCAAATGTCCATACGCATACATCCACATATTCAGATACGTTTAGGCATACATGCGTGAATTTATAAAAACACTGTAACATAATATAAACATATACATACAAGCATGCATTTATCATTCGTATTACAAACATTATGCATATGCGCATATATGAACTTGCATACGAATATACTTACATATATAAGCACACACATACTTATATATGACTATGTGTGTGTGTGTGTACGCGCGTCTGCGTGTGTATGTATGAATGTATCATGATATGATAAAATATATACTGTTTTAATGTATAAATCATTAATGTGATTATATATATATATATATATATATATAGATAGATAGATATATAGATAGATAGATAGATAGATAGATATAGCTATATATATATACATATATATACATATGTATATGTAGTATATGTATATGTATAAATGCATACATATGCATGTCTATATATACTTCATTCACACACATACACAAGTATATATATACGCACATAAATGTATGTATATATTCTTCATACGCACATAAACCTTTTATATACAATAAAGATGTTACAAAAAAATTGAAGTAATAAGAGAGAAAAATCCGAGAAAAAAAAATGGTGAAAATCGGGAATGGCTATTCTGTAAGAACAGTTCGACTGTTCCTTTTCAATGGTTGACCTCGCTCGGTCAGAAGTGTGGAAGCATGCCAACAGGTTGTCAAGTAAAGATGAATGAAGAACGTATCAATTCCTGACGCCTATTTTATATATGTTTCCTGATACAACCTCCAAGAAACGCCGAATGAATGAAGCCAAGTTTAGCGGTGTCAAAATTCTTGGCAATTTATACCGACATAAAACATAAAACGGATATTGCTATTGCGTGGAATAATTTGCATGTCTGCTATAATAAATCCTTAATTTTTGTCATTCTGTTATTGTTGCCGTTGTTGTTGTTGTTGTTATTGTTCGTCTTCTTCTTCTTCTTCTTCTTCTTCTTCTTCTTCTTCTTCTTATTATTATTATTATTATTATTATTATTATTATTATTATTATTATTATTATTATTATTATCGTTGTTGTTGTTATTAGTATCATTATTACTTTTGTACATTTATTCCTTTCTTTTTCATTTTTAGAAATTGTGCAAACGGAATTGTTTTAGGAAGCTGAAAAGAAAGTACGATTTCCCCTATCGAAGTTCACTGAAATGAGAATCGACACACACACACAGACAAACACACACGCACACAC
>NC_069002.1:33963476-33967190 GCF_001194135.2 Octopus bimaculoides | reverse complement strand
TATATATATATAGACACACACACGTGAGCATACATACATACATACATACGAAAAGCCAAAATATCTAATTTGGTTTTAGTAATAGCAATTCTGATTCTCCCATGATTTTATATCTAAATGGAAAAGAAAGATTGGTGCCATATGTCAGAATATTATTCAATGTTTTCTTATATTACTTCTAATATTTGTTTTAATATATAAATGACGATGATTGACAGTAGTTGGCAGGGATTTGAATAAAATGACTCCTGATATTTTATAAACGTTATATAGTTTCACATCCTATCAAGTCTGACTTGGCAGTTTATATTCCCAGCATCGATTTTAAAAAATCACAAATCAAATGATGTAAGGTTCATTTAATTGACCGCTTCCTGTCCAAATATATGAGGTTTTGGGCTTACGTTAGAAATCAACCTTTTTTTTTTTATCTCAATGCTTTATTAGCGATGCCTACCTTCTGATTTCTAATCAGTATCTACGACACCTCAAACCTTTACTCTAGAACTTAATGCATGACATTTTCATGCTCTCTATGTCTTACTGAGTATGTAATAAAACGTACTTGATTCGATACGTTGCTAGAAATAGCAATCCAATCTTCTCTCCTTTATTGCGGAAGCAGGCGATTCCGGGGAATTTCGGATGCAATGAATTGTGCTATCCTTTACGCATCTTTCTTTTTGAATTCAAATCCTACCATGACCAAATTATTTCGACTCGTTCTTTCAGTGTGGATAAATAAATTGTCTGTTCATAACAACCTCCATCGCCACGATTCTCTCTCTCTCTCTCTCTCTCTCTGTCTCTCTCTTCATTGTTTCAAGCATCCAAAGTTCGTAGCTTTGAAAGCTGCTGTCAGTGCGAGGTCAACGTTTCAAAAGGAACAGTCATGCTATACCATGGGTCTTCGGAGGTGTCGATCAAACTAACCTAAGTTTTAGCAACAACAGCAGCAGTAGCTACACACAGCTGATTTCATCCTACTTCATTATATCGTACCACAATACAGTACCCTACAATATACAATATACATCTACGTTAAGGTCGTGGGTTTGCGGGATGGTTAGAATGCTGGGAAAATGATTAGCAGCTTTTCATCCGTCTTTACGTTCCCACTTCAAATTCTGTTTTGCCTTTCATCCTTTCGGCGTCGATAAAGTAAATATCAGTTGATTACTGAGGGTGATTTAACTGACTTGCCCCTACACCGAAAGCGCTGGCTTTGTAACTAAATTTTAATGCAATGTACTTTCATGCTCCTGTATGTTTTATTCCGTGGAGGCGCAATGGCCCAGTGGTTAGGGTAGGGACTCGCGGTCATAGGATTGCAGTTTCGATTCCCAGACCGGTCGTTATGAGTGTTTATTGAGCGAAAACACCTAAAGCTCCACGAGGCTCTGACAGGGGATGGTGGTGAACCTTGCTGTACGCTTTCATCACAACTTTCTCTCACTCTTACTTCCTACGTTAAGGGTACACGTGTCTGTGGAGTGCTCAGCCACTTGCACGTTAATTTCAAGAGCAGGCTGTTCCGTTGATCGGATCAACTGGAACCCTCGACGTCGTAAGCGACGGAGTGCCAACAACAACAACATGTTTTATTCCAAATTGTAACATATTTACTTTACAATTTACATCACTAGACCACACTGCAACATCCAGGACTACTGCACAACACCAAGACAATGCTACACCAGAGCGTATTACAGCAGACTCTTCTCTCCCAGCCGAACTGAAGATATTTGCATATCCCTACAACATGCTATACAGCCTAACCTCCAACTGACACTCCGTCGTTCTGAGTTCGAATCCCGGACCGGGCTGCCTGTTGTGTTCTTGAGCAAGACACTTTATTTCACGTTGCTCCGGTTCAGCTGTTGAAATGAGTTGCGACGTCACAGATGCAAAGCTCTATCGGCCTTTGGGTAACATTGGTGGCGTAGAGAGGGGAGGCCAGTATGCATGGGTGACTGCTGGTATTCCATAAACCTTGCCCGGACTTGGCCTTGGGAGGGTAACTTTCTAGGTGCAATCCCATACTCAGTGATGACCGAAGGGGGTCTCAATCAATATAAGCATCAGGTCAGCGTGTTGAGGGCCACTGTTTATCGATATCAACTAGACCAATAGTTGGTCAGTGCTTTATGTTATTGCTGTGATGAAAGATACGACACCCCCTTGCAAGAAATAAACTGGTCAGAGTAAAGTATAAATAATAACAATCCGAGTTATTTGAAGTTCAGAGCTGGGTGAAGTTCGTGTTAGTTCGGAGTGAAGTCGGAAGGTGCCAGCTGGTTAGTTCGTAAAGAGATTTGTTTGTTCGTTACATTATTGTTGCCGTCTGGTTGTTGTATTTATTGTACGTAACAAAATTACGTTGCAACATCTGGCGACGAGGTTTTCGAAGCACACCAGGGATAATTACAACTTTTTAAATAATGGAAGGCCTATTAACTTCCATTGTACAGTTGCAAAAGCAACAAGAGCAGCAACAAGTGTTGCAGTAGCAGCTATTAGAGCAACACCTACAACAACAACAATTGCTGTAGCTGTATTCAAAGAAGTCCAAAACTGAAATATATTCGCCAGACGGCGTTTCGAACTCGATTAATGAATTAAGCTATAACCCAGGGGAGGTTATAACTTTTGCAACGTACTATAGAATGTTCGAGAAGATTTTAAAGGAAGATTGCAAATCATGGTCGAATTAACAAAAAGTGAGATTGTTATAGCGAAAATTAGCTCCGTTAGAGCATGGGCGTTACTATAATTTCATATTACCCAAAAACACCAATGAAATTTCTTTTCTTTTAAAGAAACAATAGAATTACTGTCTAACAAATTCGGTGATAAATCTCCTTTATTTAACACTCGAATGGAGTGTTGGAATATAACGAAAAAGGTAATGATGATCTTATCACATACGCGAGAACAGTCAACAGGATGTGTGAAAGTTTTAAACTCAAAGAACTCACACCTGAGATGTTCGAGTGTCTTATTTTCGTACAGGGCCTTACACCAAGTGAAGATAAAGAAATTCGGGCAAGAATTCTTTCTGAACTGGACAAGCAAACCAAGGTCTAACCTTACACTTCGCGGCAGAAGGATGACAAAGATGATAAACCTGAGACACGATGTAGAAAAAGGTCAAGCAAAGGATTCCTCAAAATTACAGATATGCACATGGATATTAGCACTTTACTTGCAAATATCATACATGTGAAAACAAGTGTATTACTAATTCGTCATCAATACAACAATGAAAATATGACATTCATATAACAACAACAACAACAACAAAAGTGAGAAAGACTTCCTCAGAAATGAAACTCAGAACGTAAAGCTCTATAGAAGGCCACAAAGCGTGTGGTCCGACACGCTAATGATTTTGCCAGCACACCCGCCTTACTATTACTACTACCCTAACCCTAGCTACTACTACTACTACTACTACTACTAATAATAATAATAATAATAATAATAATAATAATATAATGATAAAATTATTTTCTACTATAGGATAAAAGCGGAGGGTGGGGGGGCATAGTCGATTATATAGACCCCAGTCCTCGACTGGTACTTAATTTATTGACACCGAAATGATAAAAGGCAAAGGCGACCTCAGCGGAATTTGAACTCAGAACTTAGCAGCAGACGAAATACTTCTAAGCATTTCGCCCGGCGCATTAATGAGTCCGCTAGTTCGCCGCC
>NC_069002.1:33960405-33963466 GCF_001194135.2 Octopus bimaculoides | reverse complement strand
TTACTGGTACTTAATGCATCAGCCTCGAAAGGATGAAAGGCAATGACGACCGCGGCGGAATTTGAACTCAGAACTTAGCAGCAGACGAAATACTTCTAAGCATTTCGCCCGGCGCATTAATGAGTCCGCTAGTTCGCCGCCTTCACTAATTGTTTTAAATTTTCCCAAAACTGCAGTCATTGGGGGGGGGGGGCAACTCGATTATATCGACTCCAGAGTTTTACTGGTACTTAATGCATCAGCCTCGAAAGGATGAAAGGCAATGACGACCGCGGCGGAATTTGAACTCAGAACGTGAAAACGGACGCAATACCGCTAAGCATTTCGCTCGGCGTGCTAACGGTTCTGCAAACTCACCGCCTTAATAATAATCACAACAACAATAATAATGATGATGAAGATCATGAGGATTATAATAATAATGGTTTTAAATGTTGGCACAAAGTCAGCAATTCTGGGGAAGGAATACGTTGACTGCATCAACCCCAGTATACATCTGGCACTTATTTTATCGACTCCGAAAGGATGAAAAGCAATGTCGACCTTGGCGGAATTTGAACTCAGAACGTGTAGACTGACGAAATAACGCTAAGCATTTCGCCCGGCGTGCTAACGATTCTGCCAGTTCGCCGCTATTAGAATAATAATAATAATGATAATAATAATAACGGTAATAATAATGGCACCAATAATAATAATAGTAATTACTTTTCTTCGTTTTCTTATAAATAGTGTACTCATTATTATTGTTATTGTTATTTCTCTTCTTCATATTATTGTTGTTGTTGCTGTTGTTAGTATTATGAAAACTTCCTCGTGATAGTGTTATCACTTTTGCTGTTCTTATGCGTGTTTTGATTTTTGAACATTCTTATAGCGTGCTCTAAATTGAAGCGCAACCATCATCAATGTTTCATGAAATGACTGCAGGCTGAGTTATAAAAAAAAAGTCAACACAGTAGTACATTCTTACTCTTCAGAAATCTACAAAAATCTGACGACCGCTAAGTTTTAAATCAAATTAAAAATCTTAATTAGTATTATAATATAATTACTGTGATGTCGTCAAATGAAATACAATCTGTATCTTCTCTCTCTTTCATTTTTTTTTAGTTCGTTTTTTTGTTAGTTTTTTTCGGTGATTTTCCTGTTGCTTTTGCAAATTTTTTGTAAGACATGTTATTTATTCATTCTTTACTTTTCCTCTAAGGCTTTCATAATATGTCACCGATTTACTTTCTGATGTTTTTTTCAGTTGTTGTTATTATTATTATGTTTTTTGACTTCTTTTAAATTGCCACTCGAGATATCCAAAAGATTGCATGAAGAAAATGATTGTCTAAGATAAGACTTGTTTCTCTAACAGAAATAAAATAAAATATAGAAAGAAAAATAGCGTACCTAAGCATTGCTTAAAAAGTAAATTAGAATCAAAATGAAAAATAAAGGGCAAAATTACATTCCTGAGAGAAAAATCTTGAAGTTTCTAACGGTAACCAGGGGCAGATTTGGTGTTGCATAATTCATAGTGAAATGTTTAAATGGCAGAAGGCATATAACAGAATAACGAGCCTACAATGGAGTTTGCAAAGGTGAGGAAAATAAACACCAAATTCTAGTGTATATTAATTCTTTAATGTTTATTATTTGTTTAAAAACACAAATATTTTCTGTTTTTCAGAAGATAAATATTCATTGTACTATGTTAGAAAATGTGGTCAATTGAAAGTTTAGATTTTATATGCGTGTTATTTGAAACTTTTCGAAAATAATAATGTATATTATGAAACATATTTTCCATTCCATTCTATAATAATATAATCCTGAAGCATTTCTGGCCAATGGCAATCATCCTATGTATTTTACGATAACTTCAGTCAGTAATTTTCTTTCTTTTATTTTTTTTTCTTCTTCTTTGCTAACTGTATTTCGATAATCTCTTTTATATTATATGAAGATAATGAATTCGATTAAGTAGCTTATGATCAATGATTACGCAATAACAGCCTGAAATATCTCCATGCTCGTAGCTTTTAGATTTTTAACTCACACAAATATCAAACGATGCTTTCTTCAATACTATATTTATGCACTCCATTCTTAGATATGCTATTCAATATCAGCACCAATGCGGTATACCGCCATGGTTTCAACACTAGCATTTCAGCATACAGAGAAAACAGAATTTGTTCTTTTTTTATTTCTAAGCAGATTACATTAAGTTATCATTTGGCATTTAGTAGACCATATGCTTTTAATATGACCTCTTTGTATAATGACGCTTTCATTATACAGGAATATCCTCAGCCTGGAATGCAACTAATAAACATATAAGTCGGATATATTCCGGCATATTCAGGTATTATATCACTTGCCTATTGCATTGCTGTATCTCACCAATGATATGTTTTAGGAATATATTTACGTATGTGCTATTGTGTGTGTGAATAGCTAGTTGTAATAATGGAATAATGTCCGACATGTTGAGGTACCCATTCTGCTGAAGCGTTAAAATTTGCCCTTCCTATGATTTTTTTATGCCACATAATTAACACATACACGCCGTCCTCTATTTTCGACATCGGAACTGTAACTTGTGGATTACCATTCGGATTGCTTTAGACTTTCTCTTACATATTGTTTGATTTAAACATAAATAAACACAGACACAAGGACACTCAAAAACATACACACATATATTTACGCATACATGTATTTATACACACACAAACATACACACATGTATTTACACATACATGACTTTTTAATATTTATTATACCTGTTTCAGTCATTTCACTGCAACCATGCTGCAATATACTGCCTTCAAGGACATTCATTCGGAGAAATCGATCCTAGAACTTATTCTTTGTAAGCTTAGTACTTAGTCTATTGGTATATTTTGCAGAACCGCAAAGTTACGGATACGTAAACACACTAAGGCTGATTGTAAAGCGATGGTCGAGAGCCAAACATAGACACAAAATCACTTACACACACACCCACACACACACACACACATATATATATATATATA
Organism: Octopus bimaculoides; assembly: GCF_001194135.2. Taxonomy (NCBI): domain Eukaryota; kingdom Metazoa; phylum Mollusca; class Cephalopoda; order Octopoda; family Octopodidae; genus Octopus; species Octopus bimaculoides. The sequence goes on along the minus strand of NC_069002.1, from coordinate 33,960,431 downwards.
TATATATATATATATATATATATATA
>NC_069002.1:33958646-33960086 GCF_001194135.2 Octopus bimaculoides | reverse complement strand
ATATATATATATATATATATATATATATAGATAGATAGATAGATAGATAGATATAAGCGTACCGCCAACAATAATATTGGCAATGATAATAATGATACTGATGATGAGGAGGAGGAGGAGGAGGAGAGGAGGAAACTTTTATCAGGCTTCTATAAGCAACAATGGATATTTCACACAAGTTTCGATTAATTTTTATTGAAGTTTGAATTCTTGACGCTTCCGAAACTGTGCAAATCGCTGCACAAATCAAACTCGTGGAATATATAATGTTCCGTGTACATTCGGCTGAATATACAAAACTTTTAACACTTATAGAAACATTGGGTTTTACACTGGATCCGATGTTAAGGGTCGGAAGAAATGGTTTGAATTCGGTACACAAGTGCAGAAAGTGTGTCTTATAAGATAAATTAATTTTATTGCTAACTTAGCTGTGAAATGCTCATTTGGTGCCCAAAATAATCCTTGTCGTCGCTTACCAAAATTGTTCGTTTCTTTTGTTTTTTATCAAAAATCCATGAATCCATGGTAGATGTGTCGAAACAATTGTGATTAATAACACATTCTCGTATATTCCATCTTCCGTCTTTCATTTTCCATATGCATACATATAGCTATGCATGGGTATAAACAAATAGGAATAAGTACACAGACGCACACATACGCTCTTGTACGTGATAAACAGATGAATACATACATGTTAAATAGCTTAATATATGGCTAAATATTTTACGATGCAAACCTCATAAAAATTAGTTTTGTTCCAGTTAATGAGCATAACAATGGATGATTATGTATAGCACGTGCCTCTTTTACGTATGAATATGTATTTGCGCCTACATACCTGTGTGTCTGAATGTGTGTGTGTGTGTGTGTGTGTGTGCGCATGCGTGTGTGTGTGTATTGATCCGATATTTTATATATATATATATATATGTGTACATATATATATATATATATTTATATAAATATACATAAATATATATATATATACATAAATACACATAAATATATATATATATACATAAATACACATAAATATATATATATATATATATACATAAATACACATGTATAAATATATAAATATATACATAAATACACATATATAAATATATAATGTATATATATTTGTATAAATATACATAGATATATATATATATAAATACACATATATATAAATATATAATGTACATATCTATATATATATTTATATAAATATACATAAATATATATATATATTCATGAATACACATATATAAATATATAATGTATATATATATATATTTGTATAAATATACATAAATATATATATATATATTCATGAATACACATATATAAATATATAATGTATATATATATATATATTTGTATAAATATACATAAATATATATATATATATTCATGAATACACATATATAAATATATAATGTATATATA
>NC_069002.1:33950310-33956818 GCF_001194135.2 Octopus bimaculoides | reverse complement strand
ATAAATACGGATATATATATAAATATAAATAGATATATATATATATAAATACGCATATATATATAAATATAAATAAATATATATATAAATACGCATATATATATAAATATAAATATATATATATATATATATATATATATAAATATAAATATATATATAAATATAAATATATATATATATAAATACGCATATATATATAAATATAAATATATATGTATGCACACAGACATACATACACACATATATATATATAACTGAATGAACATATATGAAAAGTGTGTTTCGGAATTCCACCATTGTTATTAAGTAATATTCTATTAATAATTTACAGACATTTGTCTTTTGTAGTTATCTTTTATCCTTTATGTCATTGCCTGTCTTAACGCTGTTGTTGCTGTTATTTTGATTGTTGTCCCTTCACACTAATAAATCGATAGTAAATGATGCAGAAAAATAATTGAAACTCTATCAAAAACTCGAGGACAGTTCAAATATAGAACAACAATCATATTATTAATGTATTGTGTGATAAAGATGTTAAAAAATGTCAAAAGGAGATAGAGAGAAAGAGAGAGTATATGCGAGTAATATATATATATATATATATATATATATATATATAAAATTATATGTGTGTGTGTGTGTGTGTGTGTGTGTATCTATGTATGAGTGATATACGGAGAGAAAGAGAAAGATTGAGGGCATAAGGAAAAGAACATGAAACAGAGAGAAACGTATGGAATGAAATTCAACTGAAATGTCACAGACAAAACACTTACTTGCTCATATGATCACATGAGTGTATGTACCCAATAGGCATATAAAAAAGAAAGAAAGATTGAATGAAAGAAAGAGAAAGAAAAAAAAAGAAAGAAAAAGAGAATTACAATCTCTAGACAGACAGAACAAAATGGCTGAACTGTCCATATTAGAAGCAATTCTGAAATAAATATAGAATACAAAATAAAGAAGAAAAGGAAAAAACGAAATCGAAAAATGAATAAACGATAATGAACATAATATTCTAAATAGACTTGGATGAAGTTCAATTGAAATGTCAAAAATAGCTGGATATCCGGAGTTAATGTTTTCTATTAAAACATTATTATGTAAAATATTATCAAGTTTCTTGAAAATATAAATATAAATTTGAAAATATGTTATAAATGGAGGTTTGTTTTAATTACTGCAACACGTTTTGTTTGTCTTTTTATTTAATTTCTGTTTCTTTGTTTGTCTGTTTTTTTGCTTGTTTTTTTTTTTTGTATATTTTATTCAGCATACATGTTTGAATATTTATATTACCTTGTTCGGAACGACGAAATTTGTATCACCAGATCACCAGACATTTGTATACATAATTTATAGTAATTACTATGCATTCTTTGGGAATACATTCCTTTGACAAATAAATACGTGGTTGCAAATTTTATTCCACTGTATTGGACGACTTGAGTAAAGGTTTTTAATCAGCGTCACAGTATTTACTACAATTTCTCATGATTTTAAAGGGAGCAACTGTTTCGCCCTCCTCGCATCAGTATTCGTCTTAGATGGCCTGTCTTCTTTATTTAGTTGCATAGATTTTAACCCGTAGAAAATATGGTAACACGGAAGTTTTGCGAAATAGCTATTTGTCGCTTCGGTTATTTTCGTCGATCAAAAATAATGTCGAGTTTGTAACTACATTTGCTTCAGAAATAAGTTAAATTGTTTATGTCCTACCCATGGAATGTGTACAACCTGCTACAGAATGTAATATAGTCCTCGATAGAAAATCTGCAAAATATACAGACCAGCTCAAAAGCAAAGACAACATTACTGCGATAGTTAATCAGCTTAAAATAATTCATAATTCGGGGGAGGTTTCAGATTCTGAAAGTGATCTAATTTTTTAAAAATTATATAAAAAAAGAACTCTTGATAATTTTTTTCCACATAGCAGCATAATCATAACAGCTATTTTAACTGAAGTTTTCATTATTTCTCGCATTAATTAAAACAATTATTACTATATTTAATTAGAAATATATTGATAAAGATATTTAAAGATCAAGCTTACAGAAGAAAACCACATTAGCATACTCTACGATTTGGGAAAAATGAACTTGGAGACATTATGTTATATAATGAAGATATTTTGTGCTTTATTTGTCACTGCAATTAGTGCAGCATATAATAAAGACATGTGTACAGAACATTATTATCGTCAATTCTGCAATAATGTAAATCGTTTGTCTTTTTTTAAATTTTTTAGTTTAGTTACAGGTATCTGTTCATTTAAGTACATCTACTCCTAAAACATTACGTAAGCCTAGACCAAGGATAAGAATAATTTAAATGAAACATTTCAAAACACATTAACTACTCCTGTTTGTAAAACAAGAACATCAACAACAATAACATTTAGCACGAATACTGTCACAACTAGTATTATTGCTATTATTAATACTACTACTGTGCCATCGGTACACCTGCTGTTACTACTACTACTGCTGCTACTACAACAACTACCACTGCTAATAATAATAGGTTTGGGAGACGTTTGCACCCCACCCTCCTACCGGTTAACCCCACCCTACCAAGGCGTTCTAGTCTCCCACTACGACTAAATCGCGAGCTATCCAAAGGAAAACCTCCAAATGTCTGAAGAAATCCAGGAAGATCATCCGTACCTTGAGATGCAGACCTTTACAAAACAGCACTGACACCCCGCCCCCATTCATGGCCAAAATCGCATAGAACTCAAAATCGTCGGAAATAGATGCCAGATCGCATGTGTCGGATATCCTGGTCTCGCTGACGGCTGTCACATTCAGAGATATTGATCAGAGGTTGTTGAGCAGACGTCCCTATATCCAGGATGACACTTTATGCAACCTACCCTAATCAAATCCATTTCCATCAGAAAAAGCTATGAGAAAGAAATAGCGTGTGGTTACGTACCCTGGCGGTGCTGTTGGCGTCCGGATGGCCTGGCCTCTGATTCTCGTTGCGGTTTCTATGGGAACCCCATTAAAAGTATTTTGGAGGCTATTATATTGGGGGTTCCCTAGTCGTGTGGAATGACCTCCAGAATGTGTTTCTACGTTGTTAGTGGCATACGCCCTAACAACAGCGTTTCTGGCACTTTATGGGAGCTGGTGTCATCAATTACACCATCTCTCTCAATCTGTTTATTACAAGCTATGAGGACAATCAGCTATTTATCGGTCTCCTCACTAGCTCAAATTTCGGGGTCTGAGGATTTAACAGTTTTTCCAAATGCATTCTTTTAGTGTGAGGTGAGGTTGTGGTGGTGTTGGTTGTGCTGGTGGTGATAGATTTTGTTGTGCTCACGGTTGTTAGGCTGGAGGGGTTGTTGTCTGTGTGACGGTACATTTTGAGTTGACTGATGCTTGTGTTGGAGTGAATCCAGATGTTTTTCTCCGGCGCTTTGCTTTTGAACATTTGGGGGGAGTCAATTTTTTGGGGTGGTTTCTCCGTGGTTTTGACCAGTTCTAGCCCATTTGTAAAGCAGGACAACACATATATATACAATAACATTTCCAATCATATAAGATTAGAAGCAATGAGAGCAAGTGCATTGTATTGTACTAGGGCAGCAGTTTCACCATCGACATAACCATCGCTAATTCAACAAGCATTATCACATTGACAAACCATGTGATTTATAAAAGTTAATCATCACCTCTATCGTCACAACACTCCTCCCTAACTTCACCAGAACTACGCACGCCACTATCACCACCACCGCCACCACGACCAACATCATCAAAACTTTACCAGCAGAACCGTTCCATCAATCGTTATAGTCAATCGCCAACGCCGCCGCAGAAATCCCCCTAATTGTCACCATGACTACTGCGACTACATAAGCCGATCATTCACCCTTAATACCATGACCAACACCACCACTACCGCAATCACCACCGCCGCCGCCACCACCACGAACACCACCGTTACCAACACCACCATCACCACTATTAAAGCCACCACCACCACCGCTACCACCATCACCACTACCACCAACAATACCAAAGCCACTCCACCGCCACCACCACCACCACCATTATTACCACGATCACGACGACTACCACCACCACCACAACAATCACCACCACCACCACAACAATCACCACCACCACCACCATTCACAATGCAATGATATATGACAATATCTGATCAGTTTTTATCGAAATGTTCATCATGGCTTTTAAACTGTCAAAATCTATTTGTTTGAATTGAGTTTGGTGGAGGAGCTGGTGGCGGTTCCGAGTGAGTACGAGTGGTGGTGATAGTGTGGAAGAAAATGAATGGGGGACGGTCGAGTGTAGCAGAATCGGTTGAGGTTTACTCTGAGATGATCTTTATTGCCCAACGTTATTATTGCAGAGATCTTTATCGAGTGTTCGTCGACAAATAAATATTTCACATTCTCTGAAGGGTCCACTGCATTCTCAGGTTAGGGCGCTCCACAGCACCTTAATTATCATTGTGATCGTAGTCGATAATCTTCGTCCTGATGAAGATGACGACGACGACGACGATGATGTTGACGACGACGACGATGATGTTGACGACGACGATGACGATGATGACGACGACGATAACGACGATGATGATGTTAATGGCGATATCGATTACGATGATGAAAATGATGATGAAGATGACGACAATGATGATGATGACGAGGAGGAGAATGAGGTGGATTTTGTTGATATCGACCTTATTCATATTCGCTTAAAACAGAGAAGGGTTGTTTAAAACAGAGAAACTACTTGTAGCAGCCCAAGATAGAGCGATAAAAATAAACAACTTGAGAAGAAGTAGGCATGGATAGAAGGTTTCAGAAATATATAGAGAGCTGGTGGAACTTGGAATGAGACATCGGCACACATTGTGGAAGAATGCGCCAAGTTGACACAGGACGAATACAAGAAATAGAGGCACGGGCAGGTTGTAAAAGTTTTACATTGGAAACTATCAGAAATGGAGATTTTAAGCTGGAAACATACGGTACAATCATTGAGTCGAAAGAGTACTAGCGTCGGAGGAATGTAAGATTTTGTGGGACTCCCTCATTCAAACGGACAAAAAGGGTATAAAACAATTGATTAGATATTACAACGATAGATAATGTAAAGCGAATTTGCTTACTTATCGACCCACCATGCACATTTGATTCCAGGATAGTAAAGAAAGAGGAAGAAAAACAAAGAAAATACAATACCCTATAATTTGAATTAGGAAGAATTTTTGGTGCATGAAAACAATATATGTCGTGCCTATTGGTTCCTTTCGGTGCCTATTGGTGCGCTGGGAACATTAAGTCAAAACATAGACAAAAGGCTGCTATTATAAGGTACAACATTCTGTATTACAAGAGGATATAATTGCGGAAGCATAATAAGGATGCGCAATATTTGATTTTTATCGGTCATGACACATCCAATCCCTAATGCTTATCTTTTATTCCTGAACATTTGTGGATTAAATACGTGGGCGTTTAATCGACCAGTTTCCTTTCATTCGGGTTATTATTGATGAAGCCATCCTTGTTTAAGTAGATGTGATGTGATTTAAGCGAAGTTTATCTCTTTTAGATAGATCCGCCAAACAAGCTGTCTTCTTAATTGGAATTCTTATGTGAAGTATACTCAGTTTTAATTCACCTGCTATTTATATAGTATTTACTCTCATCATTAACGTTGTATAAAATAACAAAGGCTTGTGAAAATATTTTAAACATTTGGCTCATTAAAATATTAAAGAGATACTACAAACATTTCAACTTCAAGTTGTACAATGTCCACAGCAGTTCACTTTTTATTTATATGTTCTATATGGCGTTAAATGAATAAATGATATTTCAACGGGGCTTACTGTAATCACATCTCTTAAATATATGTTGCTCAGCAGCAATATATTTAACTATATTTTATATACGCTGATTTGAAAAGTCATTCCTCAAGATGTTTTCTAACGACGACAATAACGTTATAAAAGACAAAACGAATAACGTTTAGGACTACGTACAGGTTGAAGACTTCTCTTCATATATATTGTTGTTAAGTGCTATCAATATGGTGATACGAAGATAACATTTCACTAAGATCAAATTACAATCATCACTTATCGTAAGTTATTGCGTAATATGTTAGATAATAATAATAGATATTGATGTGTGAAACATAATGAAAACGTAAGCACGTAACAGCTGAACTAAGCAGAAATACAATTCCCATCTTGCGATATATTACAAGCCCAGTCACTATACTTTTAATTATATAGAAGTTGATCTGTTTAATTTTAGTAATTTTAGTGTGAAATGACAGCTTAACATATACTGCTCACTGTCACCACCACATCAATTTTGAAAACCTAAACAAAGGTGACTTTGAAATCACTGATTAAAATAGGATGTTCCATTATCACCTGTATACATATGTGTGTGTGTGTGTGTGTGTGTATATCCACGTATATATATATATATATATATATATAT
>NC_069002.1:33945418-33949069 GCF_001194135.2 Octopus bimaculoides | reverse complement strand
GTGTGTGTGTGTGTGTGTGTGTGTGTGTGTGTGTGTGTGTGTGTGAGCATAACATTTCAGATATCCCTAATGAGAGCACGTCTATAAATCTACTCATTTTTGATGTTCACCTCCATCTATGTATTCTTAAAAAACAGATGTTATAAATATAATTTTCCATACAATGGGTACATTTTCTCAATACTATTCCTTTCACAGAACTAATGTACAAAATCAGTTACGCTTTCGGTGGAAGCTATTAATAAGCAAGTTGTTCTGGCACGGCTGGGATGTTTGAAAATAACTAACCTACTGATAAATGCAGATATTCCGATATGTTTCTGCTAAATAAGAAAGCCTCGGGATCGTCATCGCATCGTTGGTGGTATATGATCGGTAAGTCATATAAAGGAAAGGAGACAATGGTCTGAAAATTTTGATGAATTCGATTGTTCTCTGAAAAGGTCACGCGTAATTAAGACACATTTCATTCCATTGAATGATCAAGAGAAATCTGATTTCGTCTTTCATACTAACAAGACCTACCCGATAGTGTCACATACCATGCAGTTCTTCGGATACATACCTACAAGTAGAATTGTGCATAATTTAAGACTTCTTACGTCATCGTTTAGTGCCTTCTTTACGCTATGAAACTATTTAGATTGAAAATATTAGAGTTGTATTTACTTGCATGATATACTTATATCGCCATTCAGCTTTTAGTACTGTGTGTTTATCACACTTAGAGGGATACAGTGCATGACGATTAAACTTAGATAACCTCAAGTTCTCTGTGTTACGTCTTACGATGATGTACAGAGTAGTTCTTAAAATCGGTAGTGACTTTTTAAAAAAGAGAACATTTAAAAAACAGGTCAATTGTCTTCCAAGAAACATAAGTTAATAAAACCAGGTTTGCGGACTTAGTGGCGTATATATTCCTCACTGGATTAGACACCGATCCATCGCAGGATTCTTCATTTTTGCTTGCTGTGTGGACAGGAGCAACGGAAAATGAAGTACTATGCTCAATAATATAAAGCATACGATACTGGTTGTTATGTGGTGGGTGGAAAACACGAACCTTAACATTTACAAACCTATGCGTATAAGTATGCATACATGCATACGAATAGGAGGCAGGATATTTGTTTTAACCTGGAATAATTGTGGAAATCTCTAACGAGAGACAAGATTGTGTTTATCAAATTTCGAAATCCCGTGATATGTTTTTTTTTATCAAACTACTTCAATCTGTGTGTGTACATCACCAAAGAAATATGTTGTGGCTTGCTGCTCGCAGGCCCGAATATTTCATGAGGCTAGTGCTTTTGTGTGGCTGTTTGAGCTATATTTTGGCTCTCATTTCTAGCAATCGTTGGTGCCATCTTGCACTCTCATTTATTAATTCTACATTTTTGGTTTTAATTGCTATAGCCACCTATATTTTAAATTACTTAACATATCTTAATATATCAATATATTATCATATTTTATTTTTAAATATCATCGTCGGCTTTATCTTGCATTCGAGTATTTATTTTCATCTTTGTTGAACGCTTCTGTTATGGTGATAGATTTCGTGACTCTGTTAAGCAATTCTTCCATAGAAGAGTTGATGTCATTGACTATATGGCAATATTGGCGGAGAACTAGGTTGATTTTATCGCGCCCTTCTCTCCTGGCATTTTATTTCCTCTATTTCTCTTCTGTTGGCTTCGACATCTTTGGTTCCGGTGGTGATGGAATACTGCGCTCTCTGGCTTGTGTTTCGCATGATTTAGGCTCAGTTCCAGGCGCTTTGAGTTGGTCTGTGTGCCTTCGAAGAGCACAACTTCGTGATCTCTTTCAGGAAGTGAGCTCACTGAATAAGACTTGGCGTGGGAACCTTGACACACACACACACACCTTATATATATATACAGGGACCGACACAATATTAGATTCAGTCTACCGGCTTTACTCAATAGGCCTTGATTGATAGCACATTGAGACTGAACTCAAAGAAACAAGGTTTCCAACTATAAGATTCATACTTAATTTCCTTTTTGAACCATAAATTTAATCAGAAATACAAGCCACCTGTTATAAAGCGGACATGAAACCGAAACCAATGGAAACATTTTTAGATATAAACATTATACATAAATGAAAATAAAAACTCTGAAATATGTCGGTAACAGTGCAGAAAATTATAAACTCAATAAAAGCAACAAAACTTGTATAATTCAGACATTTAAATTGATGAAGTTTTATTTAAATATATTCCGGCAATATATATATATATATATATATATATATATATATATATATATATATATCTGTACAAGTATGTTTCGATTGAAAAAGAAAAAAATATAGTTATAGTAATAAAATCGATATTCTATTTCAAAAAATGTTCAGATAATCAAAACGGACTCTTAATAAGTAAATCAGTCTGCGAGTCAGTTCACGGTGCCAAGTAGTAGATACCATTTCTACATGATGTCATGTCAATATAATTGGAATTACCAAATAGATAAGAACACAATATACTTCGGTTGTCATATTTCCATTACACGTTATTCAATGGTAAGATACTAACGACACGCTTCAGGTCCCAGAACATTGCTTAGTTCTGCTTACAAGCCGACTGAGAGGTAATATGTGTGTATGCGTGCGTGTTTTTGTGTTTGTGCATGTGTGTGCGCGCGTGTATGTATGTGTGTCTGTACGTGTATATGTATGCATAAGCAACCACTCACACGCGACACTCACACACATGTATACCTCTCCCCATTTATATAATGTATATTCTCATGCATATATAGCAATGTGTGTGTGAACAAGTGAAGAATATATATAGGGTGTTTCAAAAAACTTAATATTAACTTAACCAGGTCTCGCTCAAATCATTTCAAATTTTAAAAGCATGTGTAGAAACAGGTCAAAAAGGTTATGTTCAAAGTTTATGTTTATCTTTTCAGGTATAGAAATGGCATTCACTGGAAGAGAAAAGGCGTTTTGTGTGTTGGAGTATGCTCGAACACAATCGAACAAGACTGTGAAGCATGCATTTGTAAGAGAGTTCTGTAAAAAATCACCAACAGTAATGCACATTTGGGAATGGCACAAAAAAATTCAATGAGGAAGGCTGTCTGAGCAGGGCAAAATGATCTGAACGATAAGAAACATCGGAAGAGACTTTCGAGCCGGTTCGCCAAAAACTCTTGGAAACGCCCAAGACGTTCGTAAGAAAAACAAGTCTGGAAACCCAGATTCCTCCAACGATAGTTTGGTGTGTACGGAAGAAACCCTACATGCTGCAGCTCGTTCAGGCCATAATGGCAGGTGACAGGCGAAAGCGCAAACAATTCTGTGTTGATACGCAAGAGAAACCTGAAGAAGGCGAGTTCAAGGAACTTCTAGTTTCCTGCAAACGTAGAGGTAGTCGAACAGAGAATCACTACCGCACTGAAGACTGTTAATCAAGATATACTGCAGCGTGTTTGGGAGGAGATGGACTACCGATTGGACGCGTGCCGTGTCTCAGGCGGTGCGCATATTGAACATTTATGAAATCATTCATGGTATCCACATGCCTTTAAATTTGTCATTTAAATTTGGAATAATAAATTTTATGTTACTCAACATTAAGCCTGTTTAGTTTCATTTGCTTTGACTATGTAA
>NC_069002.1:33939950-33945315 GCF_001194135.2 Octopus bimaculoides | reverse complement strand
TATATATATATACATATACACACACATTCAGGAACAATATTTAGCTGAAGATAATGGTAGAGAGCCCACACTAATGTCATATGGAACTACCAAAGGTTAATATTAGCGTTTCTCTTTTAGACCCATCGAAAGCTTCAAGAGGATAAAATCTAATCTCATTGCTCTGAACGTGTAGCACATGAACTCGGAATTCGCTTAAATGAAATAAGGAAAATGGTTCTTTTCAAAGACATGGATGTGATATATGCCTGACAAATATTTTGCGCACTGCATCTATGTAGACATAATTCTCTACATCTGTCCTTGTGACTTCTTCATGCCTGCTCCGGCGAGGATTTAGTAGCGCAATGCTGGATAGATGATCATCATCATTTTGCAGTTTCTACAGGAAGAGCAATAATACCATCAGGTTTGTTGTTCGGAGGATATCTTATAGAATAATAGTTGCAGAACATTTTGAGGCTGCCCTCTCCCATTGGCACTCAGGCCACATTGCTAGCGCCACCGCATCCCACCCTCTCCACCACAAACAAATATAGACGATTTTCTGCTGCAAATTGAAAACAACTGTTTCACCTGTATTTCACAAAACGTAAACGTATTTAAAACCGAAAACATAGAAAACGAACGTTTTTTTCGAACAACGAAAAAAAAGAAGCAGAGAAACGAGACATGCAACATAAAGAGCATACCCCTTAATCAGTTGCCCCTGTTTTATCTACTCCGTGTTTCGAAGGCAAGTGCAATACGTGACTTCGTTAAAACATTCCATCCCGCGAAGCAAATAAAATAAAATTTGGGATTTTTTGCGGAGGGTGAATGTGGTAACAAAAACAGGACAGTGAGAACAAGACAGTAAAAACAAACGGTGAGGGCTGTTAAGCCAAGACAATGTGAAGTGGTGAACGCTGGTAAAACGAGCTTTGAGAAGAGACAGATAAAACATGTCATACCGTTAGGAAGGAAGTGAAAGAAAGAGAGAATGACCGTTAGTCACGTGTGATCAACGAGAGAGTCAAGGAGGAAGAGTGAGAGAGACAGATAACTGTGAAGGGGAGAGGAAAAGAATAGGGAAAGGGTGTGAGAGAAAAAAAAACAGAAAGGAAGAACAAGAGAGTGGGGTAGATAGACAGAAAAGAGATAGAATAAGAGTGCGCATCGTAAATTATTAAGAGAAAACTTACTTGGAAAAGGATGCATGGCGTTCGATCATATATATATATATATATATATATATATATATATATATATACGTAGGAGTAACTGTGTTGCAAGTTTCTTGCTTTCCGACCACATGGTTCACCTTGTATTATAGCCTCGGGCTCGGGCCGACCAGAAACTTGTAAGTAGATTTGGTAGACGGAAACTGAAGGAAGCTTGTCGTATGTGTATGTGTGTGTGTGTGTGTGTACGTTTGTGTGTGTGTGTGTCTATCTCACACATCATCGCTTGACAACCGATGTTTCTGTGTTTACGTCCCCATGTCTTATCGATTCGGCAAAAGAGACCAATATAATAAGTACTAGGCTTACAAAGACTAAGTCCTGGGGTCGATGTGTTCGACTAGAGGCGATACCCCAGCATGGCCGCAGTCAAATGGCTGAAACAAACAAAAATATAAGCCGAAAAGATCTCGCCATTGTAGACTACAATCAAGTGAGAATGGTGACGAAAACGTCATCAGAGAAAGATAAACAATTAGAATCATATACACCACACATTAAATATTATCGCCTCGCATACAATTTCAGTATTATACTGACGCAACCACCAGAGGAACACCATAAATATTACTGGATTCGAATGATTACTTTTTTATGAAACAGAAACCAGAAAAATACTCATTGTCAGCCTTTACGTAAGACTCCCGTTGCTTTGTCGGATATTTTTACCGAATATTTCATATATAATATGATAATGTTATCGCATATTCTATAAGCATTTATTTATCTATTGTTGATTTATTTATTTTTCGTTTGTTTGGTTCTAGGTTTTGCTTTGTATTCTGTTGTTGTTTTCTTTTCTTTTTTTAGTGTTCTTCGATGTATTTGAGGAATTCTTTTCTGATTTTAATGTCATTCCAATGACTGGATGAAAAAATTCCAAAAGCGTTTCTTTCACTTTTGTGTAATTTTATGCTATGCTAACTCCTTACATATCAAGCATGTCTGTGTGTCTTTACAGATGGGAAGATTTGCAGATGCCATAATTCCATCTCAAGAGGTTGCATTTCCTGATTTTTCCACCACTTTCATCTTGCAGTAGATTGTCGAAGCAATTTGACTGTAAGTTTTTGGTTTGTTAACATTACAAGACAATCCCTTGTTGTATACCAAACTGCTTTATTATATTTCAGAATAAAAATACACACACACACACGCACACACGCACACGCACTCGCACGCAAACGCACACAATTAGACTCAAACACACAAACATATATATTACTTCTTTTAGATGACATCGAATTCAGCTACACACTCAGAATATTATTATTTGCAATATTTTTATTGCTTTATTTTTATTATTATTATTATTGTTGTTGTTGTTGTAGTGGCTGTTGTGTTTGTGTGTTTTTTTTTTTTTTTTGGTTATTCTGTTCCTACATCCATTACTAAATGACATGTAACAAGGGAACATACATTGAAGAATGGCAGAGGCGGAATATACAAAAAAGGTAAATAAATAAAAATGAAGATAAATAAATAAAATGCTTGAATGGGGAGAAAAATAAATAACCCACTTAAAAACAAAACACGGAAAAAAACAAAGAAACAAAAATAGAAAGATATTTCGTAAAGCCGCCATGTTCCTCCTCTTCTACCTTTCATTTCAAAATCTTCCTTTTTTCTCTAACTTATCCACTACCTGTTCATTCTCCTCCTGCTCCGCTTCTCCTTTTTTCCCTCTGCCACCTTTCTCTTCCTACTCTTCCGCGACTTTTTTCTCCTCCTCCACCTCCTCTTAGATGTCTTCAATAGAGATACTAAAGGAAGAGTTAAATGGAGTGGAATCGGGTAGGAAAAGGGTAGAAAGGCTATCTTTGTAGGTAGAAAACTTTGACAATGTTAGATTGAATCTTACTGACAATGTGACTTTTCAACTCTAAAACGTTTAGGAGTTGTTTTTTCTCTTTTCACTTTGTTTTTTTTTTTTAGTAACCACTTTTGCTCTCCAGCAGTCTCTCTTTGTATGTCTGTGTGTCTGCGTTTGCGCGCGCGTGTTGGTATGTCTGTGTGTGTTTATGTGTGTGTATGTGCGCATGTTTCCATATGTATCTATATCACTCGTTCTCTCGTTCCCTCTCTCTATCTTCTCTCTACCTATTCTTCCTCCTCTTTTCTCTACCTATTCTTCCCCCCTCTCTCTTTTCCCTACATCTTTCTCTATCTCTATTCCCTCGGCCTCCTCCTTCCCCTCCCGTCATATCTTACTCTCTATTTAATATTTTCCCCGTCAATCCAGGTCTCTCACACCGACGCTTTTCATTTCGATTTTCTCCGCGCCGCGTTCCTTTCATGTTACTCCAGCAGGTGGAATACTTCGGCTCTTCAGAAGAGGCCGACTACATAAAGGGACACGCTTTAAACAAACAGCAACAACAACAACAACAACAACACATACCACGACAACGGCAGCAATAAAAGCGAGAACAACAGCAGCAACAACATTCACATGAACCGTCACCACAAACATCGACTACAAGCAAATTAACGACATAATACTGAATAATATAGCAAAAACAGAAACAGACAGAGAGTGAGATACATTTGTGTGGTACAGTGAAAGACCAGAGTACACCGACCCAGGAGAATAGCAGCTTTCAATCACAAATAATAGCCTAACTCATGTGCTTAGACCTGAAACGAATATATAATAACGCCGTTGATGTTGACGATGATGATGGAGATGATGATGATGATGATGATGATGATGATGATGATGATGATGATGGTAAGGGGTGGGGGTACTGAATGACGCAGTTGGTGTTGTTCGTAGTGGTGGTCGTCGTGGTGCATTTGCTGTAGTTTTTCTATATTCATGACGTTGCTATTATTTATTAGGAGACAAATTTAGGGCGGCGAGTCGGCAGAGACGTTTCCGTGCTGAGGAAAAATGCCGAGGTCGACTTTGCCCTTTATTTTGTCGGAGTCGATAAATTAAGTACCAGTGAAACACTGGGGTCGATGACCTCGACTACTCCCCTCCCCCCGAAACACCAGGCATTGTGCCTATAGTAGAAAGGATTAATAGAAGACAAATTTAAGCCGTCGAGCTGGCAGAATCGTTACCGCGCCGGATAGAATACTAATACACACACACACACACACACACACACACACACACACACACACACACACACACACACACACACACAGAAATGTATGCGTATGTTTGCACTCGTGTGTGCGGAGTTGCGCATCTTATGGGTTCGGCATAGTGCCTATGGTTATAAAACTGCGGCTTCGATTCTTTGAACGAGCAATGGTTTGTGCTCTTGAGCAAGCAAAATACTCTACTTTACTCTACTCACGTCCACTCAACCGGTAAAATGTGTAACAAACATTTTCTGACTAAAATGTATCGTGTGGATCTGAGGTGGAAGTTCGTGTTAACGATCGGATCTGGAGACTATAGTCGACTGTGAAATACGTACCGTGTGTGTACTCCCGTGAGACCTCGCATACACGTTGTGTATTCGGTCAGTATAGTATTTGTAAATTTACGTATAAATGGAGTGATGCATATTCAATCAGTGCTCATAGCAAGTGTGCATGTGTGCTATCCGCAGGTCTACTTTGGTGCCTTAACTATTCCAATAGCTTGATTTTATCTGATCCTTAAAATTTTCTCGCTCTCTCATATATAGCATCGCAGCTATTTTCTGCACTGCCTCCTAGCTCAATGGCAACATTTTGCCTTGAGATCATTT
Organism: Octopus bimaculoides; assembly: GCF_001194135.2. Classification (NCBI taxonomy): domain Eukaryota; kingdom Metazoa; phylum Mollusca; class Cephalopoda; order Octopoda; family Octopodidae; genus Octopus; species Octopus bimaculoides. Next base: position 33,940,382 of record NC_069002.1, on the reverse strand, counting down.
ATAATTATCAAGCAAATATCGATAATTATACCCGCTTTAAAGAACTAATTACATACGTTATGACAGGCATAAATTTAGTTTGCAATATCTTAAACGCCATCAATTATCAGCTGTTTACAAGCCATGTGTATCCACTTCTAAGTCAAATCACACGAAGGGAAAAAAGAAAATCAGACAATATATTTCTAATTCATAAGTAATGAAATGTGATGTTTACAAGAATTTAATTCAATCACACCTGATCAGCTGATTTCAGCAGTATTGTAAAATATTTTATCCCATTCAAATGTAATAACTGATATAGCTGACGTGAGTTTTGTCTATTAGTTTAATGTCAAGTTAACATCAGTAATAAATATCTAAACAATTACAATATAAGTTTTGTTTCCATATTAACCTAACATCTGTGAATGTATGTATATATATATATAT
>NC_069002.1:33934237-33939074 GCF_001194135.2 Octopus bimaculoides | reverse complement strand
ATATATATATATATATATATATATATATATAGATAGATAGATATATAGATATAAGGCTTCTTTCAATTTCCGTCAACCAAATCCACTCATGAGGCTTTGGTCTGACCGAGGCTATAGTAGAAGACACTTGCCCAAGGTGCCACGCAGTGGGACTGAAACCGGAACTATGTTGCTGGGAAACAAGCTTCTTACTACACATCCACACTTTTAATTTGTATAGCCATTGATGTGCGAACGTCGTGGCTTCAGACAAATAAGAAGGTAAGTGAATCAGATTTGGTTGTATGTGTGGCGCTTTACTAAATAACGAAATATATGTACATACAGATACACATAGGTAGTGGGTAGCGATTTTCTTAACTACTTCAGGGATTGAAAAACCTGCCTGACACGAATCTCGTGTGGTCCCCTTTGTAGGGTTATGGAAAGGACACAACCTTCGAAGAAATCTGGAGTGGGTCCCCGTAGGCGGTTTAGTGTTCCACTCGACACTCTTTCGACAGGTGCTGCAACCAAGCTGGAATCAAGCGTAATGCTCTGCACTCCTTTGGTCAACGACAGCAAGGTCGAGAAAGGAATCCTGACGATTGGGCTACCCAGGATTTTTTTACATCTAGCCCAGGCCTGCGCAAAATCGGAGAAGAAACTGGAGTGGACATGAAATGTTAAAAACAGACTAGATAAGTTTATGCGCAACTCCATTGTCTCCCGAGACAAAAGGATGCCAATAACAGATACACAGACAGTGTAGAGCAATGTATATTTGTATACATGTAGATGCATGTGAGACGGGTAAGTATAGGCTCTCGCAGAGTGTTATATAAACAAAAGAAGACATGAAGATGCAGACACCACAATTAGCCCATGTACAGATATATTTATGGTGTACGTCTGCAGATAGTGTTTACAGACTCTGAATGAAGACGTAGTAACGTACATAAATAGAAATTCGTTGATACAGACACACACAAACAACATTGACCAATCGAACCGAATATAAATTTTCTTAAAACACACACTTACATGCATGTACACACAAGCAAAGATTCACCCACAACTACACATACACTTACACACACACACACATATATATATATATATAGCTCTCTCCTCTCTCTATATATACACATATATATGCATGTTTACATGGTTGAACGATATTTTGACACTATATATTAATTTAGTTTATTCAAAATGTTTTTTGAAACTAAAAATAATACGTATAAAAACATTATTTATAATTCATAATGCTGTTAATAATAATAATAATGAAAAATAACAATTAAAAGAGCCGTAGTAACAAAAAAAAACCTGAAGAATAAAAATAAATATGACAATAACGAATTATTTGGTTATATCAATAAATTGATGATTAAGAAGTTAATATAACAACAGTAACAACATTAATATTAATGGCGATTATAGGGAGTAAAAGAAAACACATTGACAAAATATATAAGAATGGATAAAAAGCAAACAACGCAAACATATCCAGAATGTTCCAAGAGTCATTAATGCCAAATTGAAATTACACGGTGATCTGTCTTTTACACTTTTTATAAGAATTTACTCAATATTTTCTTTTGAGCAATGCTTTTTTTTTTGTTTTTGCTATTTTTTTTTATTTTGGAGAAGACGAAAGTTTTGTCGAATAATTTTCTTTCTGCTTCACTAATCTTTCAAGTGTACAATCCATCTTGTGTTTGAGAGACTTGTTTGAGCAAGACAAAATTTAAATTAATGTTATTTTAGATTGATATCTATATTTATTTATAGAATACTACCAATATACGATGTTAGAAATAGAATTTTCTCTCTTATTGATGCGCTATCTAGATCTCTAAATATCTATGGTTCCATTTACCATACATTATAACTATTAATATTTCTACCTACACTAATGCGGTGAGCTGGTAGAACCATTAGCTCACTGGATAAGATGCTAAGCGGCATCTTTTCGTTATGAGTTCAAAATCAACTTTATCGTTACCCGTTCTGGGTCCATAAATCATAAACCAGTTAAACAACAGGGTTGCGGTAATCGGCTTACTCTTACCTCGCCACAAACTGCCAAAATTTTAAACTAATATCACTATCTACTTACAAGTCTCTTTCTCTAATGTTTCGATGATACTTGTGTCCAAGATGTTTCGATCGCTGAACCCATATACTTTTCAGTATTAAAATTTGACAATGTTTCAGAACTCTACACACACTTTAACCCATAATGTATACTTCAGCCAAACTCTTCAACATCGAACACAGGGGGACAGTAGGCTGGGACACCTCAACTTGAATCCATTGACGAATTCAAAGTCTGGCAGAGGTTTATCTAATAAAAAAAAATTGCGATATAATACGCCTATTAAAAGTAACTTTTGATGTAATAGCACCATGCTCTTCATGCTTAAAAAGACGAACCCTCAAACACTGAGATTTGCTTTTATACGCATGCATCTATGGGTAAAATACATGCGCTTATCTGCATATAACACATTTTAAACACAAATGCACACGCATACAAACATTTAAATATAATTGCCTTATGAAGCGGTTAAGTGAAAGAAGATGCAACTCGTTTCAAGATATTCTGGTAGATAATATCTTCTAATTATTTCATTGTCACAATAAATCTGCCTAGACAATTTAAGCTGGTTTTCAACGAATTTCTGTTAACAATCTTATGAACTGTGAGGGTAGCTCTGGAAACTGTGATCTGTCAGAATTAATTAGCGTCTAACATTATTAGGAGCTATGTTCAAATAAAATAAAACCCTACATTACAAAACGGGGTTTTCAATTGGTTTTAGTGAATCCTATTCTCAATAACAGTTTTTTTTTTCTCTGTAAACATCATATTTCTAACATATATTCATAATATTTGACGGTACTATAAAATATAGTCTAATCCGAGGATAAATATGAACACCCTTTGCTTGATATATGCTTAATCCATTAATAACGGAAGCTGGTGCTTGAATGAGTTATATTAATGTTATTTCATACGCTTTCCCGAATAACTAGTGAATTCTAAAGCGACAGTAGTAGTAAGTTTAAAAAATAAAGCTTTCCTCTAATTTTCTTCAGAATATGTTTCACTATCTACATGAGATATTTGATGCGGTGTTTTTGAGTTGGTATTGCATTGTTTTTGCAATCTTTCTGTCAGTTTCCCTCTGTAGGGATTCACGAACGCATTTTCTAGATTTATTATTTGAGGGAGCCTGTGCTTTCGTCTCCTATACTTGTTGGTTTCATGTAATTTTTACTGATACATGCTTTCTTCGGTTTATTGTTTTTTTTTTTGCTGCACCGCTAGTATTACATATATACTATTTTACTCCATTTTTTCTCAACGATATTATTCATAAACAAATATATCTTATGAAATTATATATATATATATATACATATATAGATACCCACAGATACATATACATACACAAATACATAAATACATACATACACACAGGCATACACATATGTATGCGTGTGTATGTGTTAGTACAGAATAAATTTTGAAGAGAAAGTATCAATACATTGTTCCTTTTACATTTATTATATTTTATTTCAATATCGATTAAATTATATGCTGTTCAACTCACTGTCTTTACAGAAAAAGCTGATCACCAAGAAAAATGATAATATAGTTAACATAGGGACTCTGAAACGGTGTAGATCAAAAAATAATTGGACGCTGATAAATATTGCAGTTGAAGTTGTACTAAATCTTTTAAAATATGAATTTATACCCATTCTGTGCCTCCTAAGTTTCCCATGAAATATATTTTATACAAAACGTTTCAAATGTACACCCAGTAAAATATAGCTATGGTGGACAGTTGGAAACGCGTTAAAGAATTCAGAAGAATTCGTGTGGGATTTAGGTGTAAATCTATGTTCCATATTTTAAAATGTTCAGTTATCTTCCTCTCATGTTTTCCCAATTCTAATGAAGATAAGGGTTTTACGTACCGAAATATAAGTTCATCCAAGGCGGGTAGAGTGAATATAAGGTACTTTAACTAGTGTAGTAACGGCCAAAAGACAACAGAGTGAAAATTTCATCGTGTCCTTTTTGAAGAAAATGATATAAATTTTGTAGTAGTTTTAGTGGTTTCAACATTCTCGTACGACAGCTGAAAATGTATCCCAGCTAAAGTAAACGGTTTAGGAATCTGTGGGCATAAAGACCTGGAAACATAAAGCTCTTCCACTGCTAAACTGGTGTCTTTTACAAAACTACTACTACAAAAAAACATATTCCAATCAGAAAGGAACAGAATTTATTTCGTTTGCTGAGACTCAGCGTGAAAGAACTTCTCAAGTTCAAAATAAACTAACTGTGCAAGAAACTAAACTACAAACAAATAAGTACTTTCTTGAACGCATTGTGGTTTTGGAATTTGAAAGGCACTCTTTCACGTTTTGCGATTTATGGTGTAAACAATATTTCCTCTATAAAATACATTAAATAAAGATAACACAGCGTCATACATAAATGTTTACATACATAAACACGGACAGACACACACACACACACAATATATACATATATATGTGTGTGTATGTATGTATGTATCTATATGTATTAGTTATGTATATATATATATATATATATATATGTGTGTGTGTGTGTGTGTGTGTGTGTGAATGTATATGCATGTATGTACAAACAAATAGTAAATGAGTATATGCATATATGCGTACAGGTATGTGCATACCGACATCCACCTGTATGTATAGGTGCATATCTAGGTACAGGAAATTGCAAACAAACGTAGACGAGAAAACACACGAGCCACATAGAGAACATTCTACTTCATCAGCTACCCAC
>NC_069002.1:33928002-33934112 GCF_001194135.2 Octopus bimaculoides | reverse complement strand
ATATATATATATATATATATATATATATATATATATATATATATATATAGAGAGAGAGAGAGAGAGAGAGAGAGAGAGAGAGAGAGAGAAAGATAGTAAGAGAGATCCTTATATATATATATATATGTGCATGTGCCATTTGGCCTTAGTGTACATATATCCAATATAAACATAGTCACGCGTAAAAACACACACGTTTGTGAGAATCAGTGAGTTAGTGCACGTATGTGGGAGTGAGAAATGCAGAATAAAAGCGAGCGGAAAATAGGGAAAGAGAAACAGTGAGATACACAAAGCTAGAGACAATTCAGTTAAGAGGTGAGATGAATAGCGAGAACAACAATAACACATGTTAATGTTTATTTGCTGCACAACGAATATAAATGGCTGACTGAGCTACTTGGAATGCTTCGTAAAGCCACTAGAGACTTAATAACAGTCAACAGCACACTGAATGGATGAAGTTTCTTCATTCAACGCAGGTAACCTACTAGAACTTTCTCAGATGTACTCAACTGAGGTGAACAATTCGATTCAGCTGTTACATTGAACGGACGTGCCAATTACGGAAAGAATTCACAGTTTGGACTCTATCAATACAACTTTGGCATGCTTCATTGTCAAGTATTCTTCAACTCCTCCTTATACGCCGTGTTGTCATTATAAGGTTATTTCTCGCAATGTTTTCAAGGTGCCTATATGTTTATTCACGTGTTTAGGTATCTTTACGTTTTTGCTCATGAAATCGCGGTGTCTATCACTCATTAACCTGCTTTCTTCTTTCTCTTACTTATTTATGTATACACATGCATATATGTATGTGTATATATATATATATATATATATATATATATATATATATATATATATAGTACATGCAAACACAATGATATACTTTTACACGCAGAAAAATAAATGTACACACACACACGTGCGTCCGTAAACACATATATACATACAAACATACATACATACATACATACATACACATATCTATTTATATATATGTATGTATGTATGTATACACACACACACACATGCATACACAGAATTTTCAAGAAAGATTTACTAATAGTTTCATGCTGCGTAGATAAAACAACTTGGCAGATTTATATAGCATGCCATGTCTCTACAAGAATCTTTTAAGCTTAGGGATCACCATAGGGCCTGTATGATGCAAACCAGGACGCTGGTCTATAAGAAAATATACATACGCATACATAGGTACATATGCGTAAATATGCATAAACACACACAGACACACACACATTGGTACGTTATCGATCACAAATACGTAGTTTGTGTGTTTTGTTCATGCGCCACATTTGCTGCGGGATAACGGCCGAATAAGGTCCGTACATGATGTGAAGTGTTATAGAACACCTGGATATCAGAGCGCAGGCAATACAAAATACCTTGGAATGACCGAAAATGGTAGATATCGATATTTGGTCATCAGTAAGGTATATCAATACCATGTACACGGATAATCCCCGAAAAATGGTGAATGGCTGGTCTTTGACTTATATGCAAGAACAGCAAAGAATATTCGCTGATGTTTTGCAGAACGGTCCATGTAAAAGAAACTTCATTATACTAAAGCAAAAGGCATGAAATCTACGCTATTGTGGAACCTTCAAATGAATTGAAACTATGGACATTTTGTAAGAGAACAGACGTCATTCCGTTGCCTGTTTTCCAATTCGTTTTTAGATTCGCATAATAACACTGCACTACCTTGTGCACTGGAAAACTAAAGACCTGGAATAAATTCAGCAAACGTTATGTACTAAGTGTACGTTTAATGCAATGTCTGGACCGCTAAATCTTTCAATCGATTCCAGACGGATGAAAGTTAAATTTGAACACAGCTTAAATTGAACTGACAATGCACAGATTCGGAAGAGATGCTACACAATATGTTATCCGATAGTCTGAAGATTCTAAACACGCACGCAGACGTACACACGCACTCTCTCTCTCTCACACACACACATGCATATATATATATATATATATATATATATATATATATATATATATATATATGTATATATAAGTGTGTGTGTGTGGGGGGGGAGTGTATGCATACATATATATATATATATATAAACCTATATACGTGTATGTATGCTTCTTTGTAGCTCTCTCACCCTCTATGTCTCTCTGTCTCCGCCTTTCCTCACACTCTTACACGAACCTAAATACAGCCATTATCAATTGCATTGCATACTAACATCAGAAGAAACCTATTAATATCAAAGACAAATATATATTTTACTTCTTGAGTCAATGAACACAATGAAAAGCTGTTGGCGTCTGATGAAAGGAAGAATGGCGTTGTATTATTGGTTTGGCACAAACTCTGAGGTGATTGTTCCAACATTCACAAAAGCTGATATGTCAGTAATATTATATCAATATAGAAATTGACGTTGATCTATTGTCTATTCCATTATATATAAATATTTTAATGAGGCGATTATACGTTATGTCGACGAATTTGCTTATATCGGAAATACTATTTGAGAGATACGAGATTTTTGTTGCAATTGCATCGGTTATTGTTGCCATTGTTTTTCTTGCTATACACTCAAGTCAACTCTGTTATACTGGACCAAAACAATTTATGTCATCCCAGCTCTGACCGACCGATTTTTCATCCTTTCTTCTGATTAGTGGCAGCGTTCGTGTGGTATCTAGTAAAACCAATTGAGTTGTATTGCTAGTTTAGCAAACTATCGTACGAATGAATTGTAAATTTTTGTGGGTAGAATATTTTTACTCTGTCTCTGTTTCTCTGTGAGGCTGTCCCACACTCTCTCTTGCAAACATTTTGTGCGCCCACAAACAGATTATGTGTGTGTGTCTCTATGTGCGTGTTCGTGTGTGTGTGTGTATATATATATATATATATATATATATATATATATATATATGATAGATACATATATAGATAGATAGATAGATAGATAGATAGATAGATATTAATACGAGGTATATTACAGAAGCCTCGAGAAGTGTGCAATTATGCTAATTTGTTTACGGAAGAAACAAACAAAAAAAAAAACTTTGTGTTACTTTTAATTTCGTTGTTTAGTTTTTTCTCTCTTTTTTTTTATAAACATCAAATTTGTACGAGATAAAAATAACTCCATTTCCGAAATGTACACATTAAATGCTTAGCTATGTATTTATGCCAAATCCATTAACATTGAACTCAAAAAGGTATCATTTTTGCTGTAACTGTGTGTGGGAATCTAATTGTCATTGATTAGGGTATATTGAGTAGTTTTGTAAAAATGCTTGTGTTATTGTCTATGATTTAGTATATGTCTAAGTGTACGAGCGTTGCGCCTTGCTAACTCCTTCTCATTACTCACCTATGGAAACAAAAATTTAATGGTATCGATAACAGGAGTTATGTGAAACCAATAAAATAGTTCTGTAGGTGATATTGATGAGGCTACCGCTTGCTAAACTTATCTGCAAATTTCAGCCTACCTAATGATAATGACGTAGAAATTATTTAACGTCTATCACGTATTATATTGAATATAAGGACATATACAATTCCCTTACAAATACACACGTACATATATATATGCATACACTTCTGTTTATAATTTATTAATTATTACATATACAAAAATAAAGTATGTTTACATGCTTAAAGTTAAGAAACATTTTGTTGTGATATATGAATTTTCGAATGGTTGGATAAATTTCATCATATTATTTCTCCCATCATTTTTAGATTTACACACTCCTTATAATTTCTCTTAGTACATATTTGCTTGTACGATAAGTTTTATGTTTTGTAGAATGATACCTTAAGGAGCATTCTTTTGAGTACTACCGGATTACACGAATCCATATCTCGTGTCTTAGATATATACTCATATATGTATGTGCACATATGTTTTATGTATCTATCTATTTATATATCCGTCGGTCTATCTGTTTGTCTGACTGAGTCTGTCGATCTATCTATCTATCTATCTATACATACATACAGGCATGTGTGTGTGTGTGTGTGTGTGTGTGTGTGTGTGTGTGTGTGTGTGAATACAGGAAACACTGTCATTGAGGTACACCGTAAACTCTTCCAGTTAGTGAAATATATATACATATGTACATATATGCATGTGTGGATATATGTGTGTGCGAGCGCACGTATATGTCATGTGGTATATGAAATCATATATATATATATATATATATATATATATATATATATATATATATGTACATAAACTGAAACACACACACTTGTGCTCATACAGACACACATATCACACACATTTTTATGTATATAGTTGATCCATTAATCTCGACACGTTTATTCCCTCTCCATTTCGCCTCTTTTTTTCTCTCTCTCTCTCTTTCTGTCTCGCTGTTTTACTCTCATCACTGTCTGTTGAAAAGCGTAGGTTCGAAAAGTCAAAAGCTTTTGCATTTTTCCCGAGCCTCAAACCAAAATACTTGTTTCTTTTTGTTTGTTATTGTTGTTGCTTTACCTGTCTTTCTCTTTTATATTCTGTAGACTTTTATTATCCGTACATTTATATTTTTCAAACACATTTCGAAATATGCTGTTAGATTCATATATGTTTGAATTTATATTCATGACATCTATTACGTAACGCTACATACGCTAATAAACATGAACTACGTTGTAAAATAAGACACATCTACAACATAATCAAAATCTACTTCATATGTTAATATGTCATTCTTACTTTTTTGTTCTTTCACATTTCGATGTAATGATATAATTTATTATATTTTTATCACTTCAACACATATTTGCTAATATAATGGAAATATTCCCAATGCAATTAACTAATGATAATGATATTAACTGTAATTATATTACAATTAAAATTTATGAATACTTTTCCATATATATTTATTTCATCTGGCTTCGTTTTGGATTTTAAATTGTTTTCTCACTATTTTTGTTATTTAAATCAGTTTCCTGTTTCATATCTACAATGGTACTTACTGTACATTATACACATAATTCTCATATTATATTTCTTTTATAATTCCTGTATCATAGAACGGTTTGCATATTTAATTAATGTATCTGATTTTTTTTTTTTTTCGGTATTCTATAATATTGATTACAAATTTTGTCACAAGATCAGTAAATTCCAGGGAGGCAGAGAGCTGATTACATCGACCCCAGTGCTTAACTGGTACTCCATTTTTTTAATTCGGAATGATAAAAGGAAAAGTCGACCTCGGTGGAACTAGAACTTAGAACGTGAAAATCGACGAAATGCCGCTAAGTATTTGTGCCCGGCGCGCTAACTATTCTGCCAACTCACCGCCTCGACTATTTCTAAAATATTGGTAAACATTTTTGTAGAAGGCCAGTAATTTTGGGAAAGGACTTAAGTCGATCATGTCGACGCCAGCGTTCAAACGGTACTTATATTATCGATCCCGAAAGGATGACCGGCAAAGTCGACTCGGCAGGATTTTGAACTCAAAACTTTATGTTGCCTGTCTCATTTTTCTGATTGTTTGCTTATCTCGTTGTTCGAAATAAAGTTCGTTTTCTATGTTTTTATTTTTTACGTTCTCGTTTCTTATTTTTGTCTACGTTTTTTGATGTCCTGTACACATATATTCACGTATATATACGTCTGTGGCTGTGTACTTGCTTGTGTGTGTGTACTTCCATAAATCAATTATTGCACCTAAGTGTTTAATGCAGCTTGGGTGTATTGAAACAATTATTTACTAAAAATATACTGGAAAGAAAATGTCATGACTCAATATTCACTAAATTTCTTTCTGTGTTTTCGGAAAGAAAAAATATTAATACTACATGAATTAGATAGATACAAAAAAAAAAAAATAATAATTAAAAAGTTAATGACATAGCACTGGCGTAATTGTTAATGTATTAAATCCCATGCGTTCATAGAGCTGAGTATGTAGGTTTGTGCATGTGCGTGTGTATGTGTGTGTTGGTGTGTGTGTGAGTGCCTGCGTGGGCGTGAGCGTGCGTGCGGAAATTTGTGTGAGTTAGTAATTATGACTGTGTGTGCGCGTTACGTGCACACATGCGATATATATATATATATATATATATA
>NC_069002.1:33923528-33925943 GCF_001194135.2 Octopus bimaculoides | reverse complement strand
GTTAGGAGTGCAAGCAGAGGAGTGCAAGCAGAGGAGGAAGTTGAGAATGAAGGCATTGACTGTTAGGAGACTGGAAGTTTGGAGGAGAATGAGGAGGACGAGGACAAGAATAAGGTAGAAAGGGATGCGGATGAAGTTGATGATGGCGATGATGATGATGATGATGATGATGATAATGATGACGACGATAATAATGATGGTGATGATGATGACGATGATGATGATAGTGATCACGTTAATGATGGTGACGATGATGATGATGATAACGACGACGATGATGATGATGATAGTGATCACGTTAATGATGGTGACGATGATGATGATGATAACGACGATGATGATGATGATGATGATGAGGTGGAGGAGGAGGCGGGAGGTCTTGCGGAAGTAAAAGGAAATATGAATATGAAGGCTTGTCAGAAACACGATGTAGGTTTAGCGGATTGATTAGTGGTGGTCGTGAGAGGATTGTTTATGATACATGGGTGGTGGTGGTGGTGGTGGTGGTGATAATAATGGTGATGGTGTTGTTGGTAGTTCTGGTGGCAGTGATGATGACGGTCGTGATGGTAATTGTAGCAGAAGCGATATATGTGGTAATGGCTATAGGGACGGTTGCGGTGGTGGTGCTGATGGTTATAGTGCTGTGTTGGTTGTAGTGGTGGTGATGGTTGTAGTGGTGGTGTTGATGGTTGTAGTGGTGGTGATGGTTGTGGGTTTGGAGATGGTAGTAGTGGTTGTAGTGGCGGTGATTGTCGTGGTGGTCGTGAGGATTTAGGTGTGTCGTGGTGGTGGCGATGGTTTGTGGTTGAGGTATTGTTGTTGCTGTTGTTGGTGGAGGTTGTGGTGGTAGTTTTGGAAGTGTTGTTGTTGTTGTTGGTGGTGGTGGTGGTTGTGGTGGTAGTTTTGGTGGTGTCATTGTTGTTGTTGTGGTCGTGTTGGTGTTGGTATTAATGGTGGTGGTAGTGGTGTTGTTGTTGTTGTTGGTGGTGGTGGTGGTGGTGGTTGATGTGATGGTGGCGGTGTTTATCTTGTGTTGGTTGAGGTTAAGCTGACGTGATGGCGACGCTTGTTATGCAAGTGGTCGAAAATAGTTTTAAGATGCTGTGTTGTTTTTGTTGTTGTAGATTTTTGTTTGTAGTGGTGGCGGTGGTGGGGTAGATTATCATTCTTATCATAATTGTGATGACGTGGCAAATTTGTATTTTGGATTAGAAATAATGCATTCATTATTGAGATCTCTAACTTTAATTGGTTGGCGGATACAGCGTGTGTGGAATAGTGTGTGTGTGTGTGTGTGAGCATAAGTTCTCTAATATATACGTGTATTTATATGTGTGTGCTTGTGTTTAGCTCTAACAGCTTAACTCACGATCCATGACAACGATGACGAGGGTGACGTTAATGAGGATGTTGAGATTGTGATGATGATGATGATGGTGATGGTGGTGATGGTGGTGTTGTTGCTGTTGTTGTTGTTGGTGGTGGTGATGGTGATGATCAGGATGATGTTGATGGTGGTGTTGATGGTGGTGTTGATGTTGGTGGTCAAGTTGATGTTGGTGATGGTGTTGGTTGTTGTGGTGATGCTCGTGTCGGTGGTGTTGGTCATGGGTGTCTTGCCGATGTTCTAGGTCGAGTTGTTGCATTCACTCAGCTTAATCACATGTTTCAAATATTTTAAATCTACACTTTTTGCCATCAGCTGTTAATAATAAATAAAAGTCAGTGTACAAGAATTTATATAACGATAATTAATAATGCCATGGCATTATGAATAAAGTCATACCCGTGTCATCAAAAGTGATGACAGTATTATTAATGAGAGAAAATTGGTCATCACAATAGTGGGAGGAACGGAACCATTTATAAATATGAGGAAACTAATAAATACTTGTTTCAGTCATTTTGGCTGCGAACATGCTGGAGCACTGCCTTTTAGTAAAAAAAAAATCGACCCCAGGACATATTTTTTGTAAGCCTAGTACTTATACTATCGGTAACTTTTGCCGAACTGCTAAGTTACGTTGACGTAAGCACACCAACATTGGTTGTCAAGCGATGGTGAGGAGGGCAAACACAGACATACAAACATATAATATCCTCATATACCACAGGCATCGTTCAGTTTCCGTCTACCAAATCCATTCACAAGGCTTTGGTCGGCCCGAGTCTACAGCAGAAGACACTTGACTAAGGAGCCACGCGGTGGGACTGAACCAGGAAACATTTGGTTGGGAGCAAGCTACTTACCACCCAGCCACAGAACTGAATCAGTTGAACAATTCAATACGTTTCTAGTCTCTTAGTTAAAAATAATATCATCCATTTAATACATCCATGGAATTTATCTATCAACATATATATATATTTATATATATATATATATATATATATATATATATATATATATAT
>NC_069002.1:33916940-33923077 GCF_001194135.2 Octopus bimaculoides | reverse complement strand
ATGGCGAGGACGGCAATTAATTCCGGAATAACAAATCATTATCAAAGGCAGCTATATAATAACAATTGCAACTCCGTTTATATAATCATCCTTGGTATTATTGTCATCGCAATCCCCATTTCGTCATCATCAACGTCATAACTGTCATGTTCATCGACGTCGCCGTCATCATCATGATCATCATGATCATCATCAGCCTCGTTACCGCATCATCAGCTTAATCATCGTCATCATAATCAGCATCATGTTCGTCATAATTATCGTCGCCCTCGTCGTCATTATCATTATCATCATCATCATCATCATCATCATCTCCATCGCCACCACCAGATCGAACACCGCGACCACCATAGCCCCACCGTCACCACCACAACCACCACCACCTTTATATTTATGGCAACCGAGCTGCCGAAGCAAGTATCCTCATTATATTTATTACAAGTATTAGATAAACAATTCCATGAACAACAACAACAACAACAACAACAAAAACAACATCTATTAGACGTACAGCACGTGCAACAACATCAACATCAACGAAGCCCAACTCTAACACCGTTCACAATAACAATAACGACGATCAAGAACAACAACAACAACACCAGCAACAACACTAATATTAGCAGCAACAGCTACAACAACAAGGAGTCTAATAATATCAAACACAACAACACCAGCAACAACAACCTCAACAGCAGCTGTAGCAACAAGAACAGCAATAATGTGCGCTATGGTTGCGTTAATAACCATAAAATTCTTGATACTCACAGAGTGCCTTAAGAGACTTTTAACGATCGTGTCATCACCATTACCCGTAAGGTTTCGCACATTTCCACACTATCAGAATGCCTAGTTAGGAGAGAATGTGTGACAAAGTCATTAGCGAATGATATTGGCAATATTCTCTTTGATATTGGCGATCAATATGATCATGGTTCATTGACAGAGCATCTGACACAAACATTCCTGTTGCCAAAGTTGACCTTTTTTTTAGTTTGTGACCCTTTCCGGTTTTCCTCGTGTCGAAGGTCACTAAATAAAGTGTTAGAAATACACACACGCACAGGCACACACGGACGCGCAGGCAGACACACCCACATACACACAGATTCGTGTATGTGTGTGTGTGTGTGTGTGTGTGTGTGTGTGTGTGTGTGTGTGTGTGTATATAAGAATGAACAGATACATGTATGTATATGCATATAAATATATGTGCATATCTATATATATATATATTTATATACACACACACATACACACACACACACATATATATATGTATATTTGTGTGTGTGTGTGTAAATATATATATATATATACATATATATATACACACACACACACATACTCACGCACACACATACATATGGATATGATTCTCACAGACAGTTACACACACACTTACACACAGCGCGCACGCAAACACATGAATATGTGTATTGAAACATAAAAACACGAGAGTTTTGTGTACCGTAATTAATTTATTAATATCAATTAATCATATTACGTCTAGACATTTGTAATAAGTATTTATAACTCTTAATTATCAAAAGTACTCTTGCATCGATGAAGACTGGATGTATGGATTTTTGTTTGTGCCGTTTTACCCTGGCAATATTATTAATCAGAGATTCAATACCCTCTTTACTTTCAATGCTATAATATCTCCGTGGAAAATATAGGTGAACAGTGTCATTTGTCTTAACCTCTGAACATCGTATAGAATGTTACCGATAACTTAGGCTCTGTTTTATATAATGTCCGTCTTTCTAATCGATATTTGGTCACTGATTGGATTTTATACGCATATGCTGACTACATATTTAAGTGAGATGTAGTTAGTGGGCCGAAAGAAACTTCTACCGCGAAACAAATCTTAAACTTTAAGATTTTTCTTCTTTTCGTATAAAATGTTTTATTCAGAATTCGAAGCGCACACATTACTATCTGGACTGTTTACGATTAGTTGTCTGATGGGGTCAAACATATACCCTGTATACTATAATGAACTTCGGCCACATGTGAGTGCACGTATTTCTGCGTTACTCTGTTGCTTTGCTAACTATTTATAACAGATGCATGTATATATATGTGTGATTCAGGCATGCGTGCGTGTGTATGCGTATGTGTATGTGTGAGTGTTTGTTTTTATACGTGTATAAACACACCTATAAACATACATATATGTGGACGGATGGCTTGTCTCTTAATGCTTTGCTTTATGTTCAGAACAGAGTGTAAGTTTAGTGTATTGAAGATAAACCCAATATTGTTTAATAGAGAATGGAAATTATTTCACATAGGGTTTTCGTAGATTATATAGATTCACATGGACTATATGATACAACAAACGTATGACTGAACAAATATAGGTCTTACATTGAATTTTGCACATGTAGGTTCGTCGAAATACCATGTATGGTCATAGAATACTTTCTCGTGTTCTCCCCGAGGACGACGATGGTTCTTGAGCAAATGTGAATTTGTATAGTATTTGGATTTACCTCAATTTTAGAAAATCTGTTTAAAAGTATATGAAAGGCTGTCACAAAAAAAATGTCCCGTAATGTCAAATGTGCATCCTTTCACATTCTTTTTTATGGATAACTGTGTCCACGTAATATTCGGTCACTTAAGGGTATGGTAATGGGGGGGGACCTTAATTTACCAGACAACTGGAACCTGATATCTAAATATATTCATTCATAGAGTTGTGTCATGTGATGGCGATAATGGAGAAAATATGTCATTGATAAATGCTGAGGTTTTGGTAGTTGAGGTGGTGATGGCGGTACGATAATGTACGACTGGTTTTCGATGAGGAGGTTGTCCAATATAGTTGCCTGTCTTTATGATTGTGTGTGTGTGTGTGACTGTATGATGATGGTACTTGTTGAGAAATTCGTTTGAAATCCTAGTAAATCAGTAATGCTCGACGTCAGTTTCATTCATAAATGTTCGTGTATATTAATAAATTAAATTAGATCAATTTCCAGTAAGAATTTAAAACAAAATCATCCTAAAAGACCAGATATGACAGACTTATACATATGTATGTGTGTATGAATATGTATGTGTGTATGAATATCTATGTGTGTGAGTGTGTCTGTGTGTGTGCGTGTGTAAGTGTGTTTGTGTATACATGTGTGTGCAGAGATATAAAAGAGAGACCGACAGACAGACATAAAGGCATATAGACAGGTAGATAGATAGCTGAACACCATGTTCCGAGAAGATATGGCATAAGCCAATAAATATCTCTTTGAGAGATCATCGTAAGGCTGGATAGTCACTGGTTCAATCTCACCTCCCGGAAAATGTTATTTGCAATCATCCTGGGTCTCCGTATATTTGTGCATTGGATTTGGTATAGGGAAATTGGAGATAAGTTGGTCGAAAGGGCTGCAGTTGTAATTCGAATTCACACCCTCCCTACACAAATAAAGACATACACACCCACGCACGCACACACGCACAACCACGCACGCATACACGCGCACGCGTGCGCACACATCGTCACGCAAATTCTACGTGAGCATTTCAGTATGGATAGACGTATCTGCGGAACAATCCGCCACATAAACGTTAATGCAGAATAACGATCACTGAGCAATTAAATTTTCTTAATAAAAATAGTTCCAACCACCCAGCCATTCAAATCTTTCTATAACTGTCATATTATATTTCAAAAATTTTATCTCCAAAGAAGACTAAGTGTTACAAACATTAGATTGTTTTGCTTTTTCACTGATAATAAACTCATTAAAATTTCGTAGTTCTTATCAAAGAATTTCTGTCGCGAAAACCCTTTGCTTCCCAGTTACGTTATTATAATTCAATTAAGATATTTACGGTTTGTTTACAAAACTATATTTAAATTTAGACCTTTCCCTCTTTCTCTACCTCTGTACTATTTGAAACACACACACACACACACACACACACACACACACACACATATATATATATATATATATACACACACACACATATATATACACACACATATATATACACATATATACATATATATATATATATACACATACATATATACACATATATATATATATACACATATATATATATATACACATATATATATACACATATATATATATACACATACATATATACACATACATATATATGTACATACACACACACATATATAAGTTATAACTATCCATCCATCCACCGTCCTCTCTCACTCTCTCTCTCACTCTCTTTCTCCCTCTCATTCTCTCTCTCCCTATTTATCTATGTATGTATATATAAATATTATAACTGCCTTGTGTTGATTACATGAAAGATGAGGTTATCGCTGATGTTGTTAGGGAACATTGTTGAAATAAAAATATATAAAGTTGGGACAGATTCCGCGTTGATTATCAGTAAATTGTATTAGATATAGTATGTACTTAAAAGCGTCTGAAAGTGATGTGATTGGAATGTCAGAATTTATAGGTCTGTCAACAAACAACATCAAAAACTATCACTTCGACCACTACGGTGACAGCAGGAACTATTTATCTCTCTATACATCGTTTGCTTAAATGTGGTTATGAGTTTAAGTTTTGAGTTTAAGCCGCCTACACAGTACGCTTAGTTTTCAATACCGTGGTTAGTGCTTAACGATTTTAAATGGCGAGTTCACTGAATTATGCAGAACAACAGTGAAGTAAAATCTACAGACTCACAGCTGTAGATGTTAATGTTTGATCTGTCACCTAGTCCCAGAGCAGTCCTGATTTCCACAGCGCAACCAAGCTAGTAGCATGTGTGTTTCCCCTCCACTCTTTGTTTTCTACACTTGGGATAGCATTTCCTGTCTGACCTGAGTGTGGTATGATTCGGATGGGATTTACCACTAATTACTCCCAGCAGATGTGTCCACACTGGTGCTCGTTTCCCTACCTTGGCTCTGCAAATGTCTCGACAACTTCAGCGTGCTCCCCTTGTTAAATAATCGCTGAGAAATTTAGCGTGTGATAGCGTTTTACAGCCAGGTGTACTGCGCTATTACAGTATTAAGTGTTGTGAAACATCGGACACGATATTCAGTGCTATTAATAATGACCACAAAAATGATACTCCTGTAACATATCGTAAGAGCCTATAGTGTCCCTCTCTTTTTCTTTACCCCCCCCCTCTCTCTCCCTGTCTCCTGTGTATAAATAGTAATTAAATTTAATGTCCCAATTTGTAATTCTATAAATTGAATGAGATATAGGTTCCATCAAAATTTACTTCATAAATTGATTGGATAGGCCAATTAACACCCCTCAGTAATTACGTCATACTCGTCTTCTCTATTTCATGTTCTTTTCTTTGTCTCGTCCTTTATTTCTTCTTGATCTTCTTCGTCTTCTCGTTCTTCTTGTATATCTGTTTCGTTTACTTCACAATCTTGTTCTTGTTCTAAGTCTTATTTTGGTAATTCATCTTTCTTTCTTCGTCTTTGTTTTCTTTTCTTTCTTCGCATTCTCTGAAAATAAATACGTTTGAACACTCTGGGGATTTCAACTGTAATTAGAGGAAGCTTGTATCGAACGAGTCATAGTTTCCTCGCAACGACTGAAATAATCCGAATAACCTAAGTGTACATGCACACACAAACACACACACATACACACACACGCACACACACACACACACGTCCACATACAAACCCACACACATATACACACACATACACGCATACACAGATATACACGCACACACAGATACACCCACGCACAAATACAAACACGCATGCTCGCAGACACACACGCATACAAACGCAAGCACATTCACATACGCACCTACAAGTAATAATTATGCTAGTAAACTCCCTTTATCATTGAGACAGCAAGACGCAAAGCCTTCTACAACTTGCTCTAGATATTAATAATACACTGTCCTAATAAAACATGGACGAAGGAAACTAGAAAGCTGGTCTGTAGTAAGTTACTTGAAGTTCGTTACAGGGGAGATAGGAGTTTATAACGTGACGGATATAGAAGGACAATATACAACGAGCGCTATTTTCAAGAAAGGAGAAGAAAAAAACAACGAAGTAGTGATATGCTATAACTTAACTTGCTTGTAGTATATCTTTGTACTCTAGGCACAAAGCTTCCATATATATATATATA
>NC_069002.1:33913275-33916528 GCF_001194135.2 Octopus bimaculoides | reverse complement strand
AGAGAGAGAGAGAGAGAGAGAGAGAGAGAGAGAGAGAGAGAGAGAAAGAGAGAGAGAAAGAGAGAGAAAGAAAGAGAGAGAAAGAAAGAGAGAGAGAGAGAGAGAGACCGACAAGGTGGTTAAGAGATAGGCAGCTAGATAGATAGATAGATAGATAAATAAATATACACGTAGATACATGCATTGTAAATAAATGTTTGCCGTCGTTTAAATCCTCTCCTGATGAAAATGGATGACCATTATGATGATGGCGAAGCTTATAGTGAGGCGATGATGAAGATGATGATGATGGCGGCGGCGTCGGTGGTGGTGATTATGAGGACAATGATACTACGTTTTCGTAGAATACCGTTCCGCAAAACACCTGTGTTGATTTTGGACAGAAATTGCAATGAATAATTGAGTCAGTCCAGCTTACATTCTACTACCAGCAGCAGTAGTAATAATAGTAGTAGTAGCAGTTGATGTTGTTGTTATTGTAATACTATTAATAATGATAAGTGTGTTAACAGCACCCACTTAAAACGAACAATATTACGTGGGTGTGGAGTTGCGCAATGACAATTCCGTTTGTACGTACCCTGATTATATGAGAGGTCTATTATGTGAGAAACGGTAATTCCTCGTTCGGAAATGTGTGCCATAAAACCATTATAGGCGGAAGATGGATGAATTAAGAATTGGAATAAAAGGTACTGTAAAAAATAAAAAAAAGAAACACCAAAGAAAAAAAAATCAACAAAATTACGCAACAGCCTAAAAAAAAAATTAAATTGTTACTGAAGAGAAACGGATTGAAATAATTATAGCAATAGTAACAACTACAAGAGAGAAAAACAGTGGTAATGGCAAGAACAAAATCTCTACAATAATAAATATATAAAATGGTAGCTTCGTGTGTGGAATCCAGGAAGTTAACATTACCATATTCTGAGAATGCAATAATAAGAATTGCATGTAAATGTAATGTTCACAAGAGAGAGAGAAAGAGAAAAGAACAATTTTGTGGGATCTTTGGGGTTTTTTTAAAATATTTTTTTTTTTTATCGGTGGGTGTTACTTCGTGTAGGATATTTAAGTAATGTGTGCAAGTTAAGTGATAGTGAGAGAGAGAGAGAAAAAAAAAAGAAGCGATGGTGCTGTGTAAGAAGTGACGTTGAAAGAAATGGGTGTTGGTGGAGGTGAAACAGAAAGGGAATGTGTTAGAGGTAATAAGGGAAACCTGTAAGCAAAGAGCTCTCTGTATAGAGAAGTTTGACATGTAAGAGATGTGAAGCAGACCAGAATATATATACACATATATATATATACGACACGTACATACGTATATATGCATATATATGTGTATATATATATGTTTGTATATGTATATGAATGAATGTCTGCCTCTATGTTCAGCTATAAAAACTACTTTACATTAATCTGATGGGTTAATCTATACTTGTGTAGAGTACACATTTATTATCCTTATAAAAGAATGTTATTGAAAGTGACTTCGAGGTTTCGGCTAGGTAACACATCGTCAGTCTGCGATGGACCAGTTATCATCCGAAGATGTTTTTCTTGTTGAAGAATAGTGTGTGTGTGTGTGTGTGTATGTGTGTGTGTGTGTGTATGTGTGTGTGTGTGTGTGTGTGTGTGTGTGGAAACGTAAAAATTGGAAAAATGATTTTATTTCATCACGGTGTGACACTTCGAGTACGAATCTTCGTCAGAAAGAAGCCAGGGGAATGATCTGGAGAAAAGGAAAAGAATAGTCCAAGACCAGCACGTGTGTGGTCAAATGGTATGATATTCCGTGCGGGGATTTCGCCAACATAAGAATATCCACGTGTCTTTCTAATTAGTCATATGAAACTAATATATATATATATATATTTATTTATTTATACTCACAGAGATAAAGAAAGAACGATAGAGAGAGATAACTAACTATAGATAGATATTGATATATTCAAAACTTGAAATTGTATATTGTTATACGTTATCCCATAGTGAAACTGACACACAAGAGGTTCAGGACCCACGTGTATGTATTTTACTTTCAGTTGAAGGACTACAAAATCAGTCCTTAACATATTCAAATACCACAAAAAAATCTTAGTGTAAAAAATAAGTGCTGAAAATGTATATACGCTAGATTGGTTTGTCATGGATGTAAGGTATTTCGTATTCTAAAACAAAAAGGGAAGGAATACTACTGAAAATGTGTCGCTAAGTATAGATAATTATAACGCTGACTGTTTTTGAAATCCTAATTATAAATTATATTTCAACTGACCATGGATGTTACAAGATGTTCAAATTGTTCATTAAATTTGATCTATCATAAACATGAAATGACTATGCACACTTCAGAACCCTGCCAATTCCAAATGCTTCCGTGCCATTCATGTATATCTAACAGAAAAAACCTTTTGCACTATGTGTGAATACCAGTTCTGAGACGAAGAGACGAAGAGAGGGAGGGGAAAGAGAGTGAGAGAGAGGGGGAAGAAGAGAGAAGGAGGAGTCAGAGAAAGTGTGAGGAAACATTAAATTTCAGTTTTTATAACATTTTTTTGTTCTGAAAATAATTAACAGGAGACATGGTATGAAAGTAATAATAGACATGGCTTCCTCTTTTGCTACGATATTTACAATTTGGTAAAATTGGAGTGGATTATTTGACATCAAAATCGGTTTATTGTTTCTTTTGCTTGTCGTCGGTTATCGCTGCTAAACTGTAACATGAAGACACATTTGCAAAGAATAGCGAAAAACCTTCCTATCCACTATTACAATGCTTGTCAATATTTTAAGACATGGTGTGACAATATTGAGTACTAAACCAAATAATTCAAACTCAAAGTGTACAGTAATCTGTAAAACTATAGACATCAGCTGTAGCATTTTGTCGAGTAGACTCTTTCCATATGTTTTTTTTTTTTTATGTACCTCTTTAATCCAATGATCGTCAAAATCACAAGTGGCACTTTTTATTACAAGAGGAAGAATTGGAAAAATCTTTAATTTTGGTTATGGTTGATTTAAAACTCAGTGACTAAAACACCGAAAATGTGAACTGGCTCATGGAAAAGATGAAGATGTCCACAGCAATGGAGTTTCTTATGAATAAGTATGCAAAAGCTGCGTTAAAATGGAGGGAAGTTATTACAAAGAGAGAATAAGACATACATATACACACATACACATATATGTATACATATATATGTATGTATGTGTGCATATATATATATATATATATATATAT
>NC_069002.1:33908081-33912758 GCF_001194135.2 Octopus bimaculoides | reverse complement strand
ATATATATATATATATATATATATATATATATATATATGTATATAGATATATATATATACATATATATGTAAATACATTTATGTATACATATATATATACAAATAAATAAATCAATATATATACACATATATATATACATATTGTCCACGAAAACAATGATATTTATGATAACTAGAAAACAATTCATTTGAAGCAAAGAAAACATTAAATCTACTAACAACACGAGAGGGCTAAACGTAGCAAATACTTCGAAGTTTATAGCATAAAACTAGCGCAGTCTCCGCATACATGTTTTGTGGCCAAAATGATGAAGCGAAAGACCATCTAATTTTAGGTTTTATAGTACTGGCATCAGTCAACGTGTTGAAATTTATACCAAGACGCATATTATACCGACGTTCTAAAATTTTTGACAGGTAACCGGCCTTAAAAGGTAATGGCTTCTGATTTTGGGTCGGCAGTGTTTAGCGAACGAAGTTAGTCAATACTATTGAACCCAGCTATTGATTATTAACTTAAATTATCGATCTCAGAGGAATAACGTACAAATTTGGCGTCCGCAGAGTTCACAATGCAGAATATAAAATGAGAAACGCGAAGCTCGTCCGATGCTCAATCGATTGCATAAAAAATAAAAAAAGGAACATTATCAATTCGAAAATTTTACTTTTGTTTTAGCAAAATAACCCCGCAAAATAAAAAAAATAAACAAAAGTAGCCCCGTTGTAAGTTTGTCCAATATTTTGGAAAGGTGAGCAGATTTCCTTGTTCAATATTTATTGAACCAAAGACTTTAGGAATTGCTCGGGAGAGATCGAGAGTGTTTCCTTTTCCTTGCAAAACATGTTGACGGAGGGAAAATAACACAGAGAAATATCAATAGATGCCGTTTTGGATTTCTTCTACTTTTAATTCAGTCTAAATAATTCGCTACTGTATATCATTTTCTGTTGGGTTGTCCGGAAAGTTCGTGCCGATTTATAGTAGCCTACCTTTCGACTTATTTGCCATGAAACCACTTCGATTCTAGGAAGAGGATATTTTCAAGTTAAAAGAGAGATGGTGACGCATTGTGCAACAAAAATAGCTCATATTTGGCTGATTAAAAATGTAATGGCAAGTATTTATCGACCCTTTTCTTTCCTTTAAAAATCGGCACGAACTTTCCGGACAACCCAACACTATAAGCACAAGGCCTGTAATTTGTGGGAAGGGGTTACTCGATTACATCGACCTCAGTACATCACTGATGCTTAATTTATCGACCACGAAATGATGAAAGGCTATGTCGACCTCAGCAGAATTTGAACACTTCGCCACTAGATATGATTATATCATCAGCAAGTCATTATTGTAAATTCATCTGTTCCCGATTAACACGGTTCTTAAAATGTTAACCACGCATTATCTCAATGGTATCATATGGTTGTGGAAGAGGTTGTCAGTGTCGAAAGGTTGACGTGTTGTTTCTATCACTGAACATCAAACGATAATGAGGTTGATGTCCTATAGCAGCACTTT
Source organism: Octopus bimaculoides (assembly GCF_001194135.2). Taxonomy (NCBI): domain Eukaryota; kingdom Metazoa; phylum Mollusca; class Cephalopoda; order Octopoda; family Octopodidae; genus Octopus; species Octopus bimaculoides. Next base: position 33,911,236 of record NC_069002.1, on the reverse strand, counting down.
AATTAATTTTTATTTGAAGATTTGAAGATCACCTTCACTTAAGGGTACAAGAATATCTCAAAAGTTTTACTTCATGATGAGTTGGGCAACTTTTCTTTTCATTCCGAACATGCATCAGGCACCAATATGAATTGACTTGATCCTCTTTACATCAGGTCGGTTGTCAACTGTTTCTAGGATTGTGAACATCAGTAATTACAGACTCTTCTGGCAGCAATAAAACCGTAGCCAACAATAAAAAAAACAAAAAAAAACAATGGACCCGCAAAAAATCCAACATGTTTCCGGATGTTATACGTTCCAGCCTCCTTCAGGTATTTTTCCATACCACTTCAGTGTCTTAGCCTACACAGCCGAAAATTAGTGAAAACAAAAATCAGGATAAGGACATCATTCCGATTAGTAGATAACAGGAAAATTCCTCATCTGAGAAATATAGAACCTTATTAATCGATCGGTGCGGAACCGACATAAGACATCATTTGAGGATTATAGGCTTTAAAACTTCAATCTGGACCTGGCTACGAGCATAGCGTATTGGATAAAGTTGCTGGTTAAGTCAGTGCAGTTACCTAGAATTTCTGAATTCAATTCCATGCAAGATACTACGGTGAATCACAAGACGACTGAAAAAGCCAGGAGTGTACAAAGTCGAAACGCTATGAAAGGATCAATCGAGTTGAGGGCACCACTTCGACTAAATACGTAATGGAAATAGTTTTTCTCGTTCAAGAAAAAGGAAGATGAACTTATTGCATGGGTAGAAAAAAAACAAAACATTGGTGTTCCACACATTTTCGTATATAGAAGAAATAAAGAAAATAAAAAGTACTGCATATAAAAATCCCTTCAAGGTGGTGCCCCAGCATCGCCGCAGTCTAATGACTGAAATAAGTAAATATTAAAGGATATATAAAATTTTATTTTTTCAAACATATAAAAGCTTTGAAATTGAATATGAAATCATATTCTTACACATAAAATGCGGTCGAATATGTAATTGTTAATTCTGCCAAGATCCGACTCGGATAGTCAGATTCCTCTGGCTGTATCCAATACAACTCCATATTTATTCCGGAGACCTCATAAATTCTTATGCATAAAAATTATAAATATTCCTATACATACTACTTTTAGACTTTTCTTATTGGCTAATACATACACATGTTACAAACATTCTTATACTTTATAGTTAAAAACTATATATGTCTTTTGTAGGTGTACGCTTGTATTTCTCTACATATACACCCACACACATATATTGACATTCGTCCATATAACTATGGTTAGTAGAGTAATTGTCAAGAAAATGTTAGCGAAACAAATGGAAATCGACCCGATTCTTTTCTTCTTGGCGTCCGATAATGCTTCACTTGTTCTTTTCGCTTTTAGATTCGTGGAGAGTAAAGAGAATTTTAAACAATGAACAAATTGCGTATGCACGTTAGTATTTAAGTAAAACTCTTAGGTATTAGAAACAAAAATATAGAGAATAACTACTGCTAATGCAAGTGTCATTCACTCACTCTACTTTGGATTTTCATTGCATTCGACACGATATGTATATTATTTGCTAGCATCAGCTAAAATACACCATAGTCAGGCAAAAACGCCAGTGTACTTTCAAACTTTAAACAATTCCTGACAGCAAAAACAGTGAAATAGTAATAATAAGCAGCAGACAAATAAAGAAGTTAATACAATTAAGGTCGGGTATTTTGACAAGATAATATCTGTACACATGTTCGTTCTTTCTTTTCTTTCTTTTTTTTTGTAGGGAATATGATGACAAGAAATTGCTTTTGAATAAAATACTGCGAAAATATTTGCATCACAGAAGCACAAAAAAAAGGTGTTTTTGTCTGGAGTATTTTGCTTGGTAATTCACCAACAAATACATAGAGAAAAGCTATGCATATATTCCTAAATATACAAGCATATGTATATATGTGTATACACACACACACATTTATATATATATATATATATGCATACATATATATACATATATACATATATGTATATATATATATTAACATATGCATATTGTTTCTTGTAGTTGAATTACATTCAAATATATATATATATATATATATATATATATACATACATATACACACACAGACACGCACATACATTTATATACGTACACATATATATTTGAATGTAATTCATGTACGAGAGACAAGCAATTTGTTGTTTAAATTGATTATGTAGTTAAATTCTTTACTGTAACGTCTTATTAACAGGTGTACGTTGAGTAAGTTTACACTAGAAATCTAACAATAGATCAATAATAATTAGTTTAAAGTAAAAAAAAACTACAGGTAATATATAGCAGAAATGAAAGATTAAAACATTAGCAAAACAACAAATAAAAAACAAATACATACAAAGACTGTTAACAATCATAGCATACCAAAACCAATTAGAGCTTGAAAAATAAAAATATGTCTGCAAGCGACTCGTCGTTTTTAAACAGGTTTGTTTGCAGTTTGTCAGAAAACCTTTGTTCCTACATAAATAATGTGAGTAAAAAATTCGAATAAAATAATATTATACAATCTTCAACAAATTGTTATGACGTTTCGTGGTTCTTGGTCTTGCGTATTATTGCCTAAAGCGACATACTATTCTCTGTTTCGTTGTTTGAAACTCATTATTGACTAGGAAATTCCAATGGACTAAACAGTGAATATCATTTTTGTCTAGCTGTTGAATATTGGAAGTTTCAAGGATTCTATAACATTCGAATATAAAACAGAAGTTCCGGCTACACAACTTAGTAATATCAGTAACCCGGTACACATAATGTGAGAAGCGAAAGGGCGCAGTCTGCATTGATGTCTTAGTTCTCCTTGCAAATAATGCTATACATATGTGAGAAGAGTTTGTTGCTTTAAATTCTACGCCTCCTTGCTTACTACACATAAATGAATGGACAAACGTCTTGTTAGTACAACTGTTTAGGCAAATAAGTAATTGCACGCTTCGCCAAGGACAAGGTTTATATTATATTATATATGATATATATGATAGATCGCTAACCACTACACACATTTTTTTCTCTCCTTATTTCTTTCTTCGTTTGGTATTTTTTGTGAATTCCCCCTGTGTGTGTGTGTGTGTGTGTGTGTGTGTGTGTGTGTGTGTGT
>NC_069002.1:33905130-33908071 GCF_001194135.2 Octopus bimaculoides | reverse complement strand
TGTGTGTGTGTGTGTGTGTGTGTGTGTGTGTCTGTGTGTGTGTGTGCGTCGGTTTGTCTGTATGTATGTGTCTGTGTATACACACTCACACACACACACATTTACATATAAATAATAAGAGTGGCTTATTCGCAATTTTACAGCCAAGAGGCAGAAATATATATGTCAATAAATTGGCTTAGAGCACTAGTCAGTACCAGTGTTGCTAGAAATAGCAGCTATAGAATTAGGTCTATATCAAAACATTAGATTCAGAATTTCCCATGAATGTGATATTTACATTCTTGATAAACTTAGGGAAAAACTCATAGCTGCTAATCTCCATATAGGCCTGAAAGACACTGTCACTACTAATATGTGAGAAGCGAACACAAGTTCATCTCGTTTTTCCTCCTGTCTTAGCGTACTGATTTATAGCTTCTATAGGCTGTGTGCCTTGAGTCAGAACAATACTTGGGGACAGTAAGTTTGTTTTAAAATTTGCCTGAGCAATATCTTATAACATCTGTAATGTATGAAATTATAATTAGCTCATAGCTTTATACCTATATTGTGTACATTAAACTCTCTCTCACTATATATATATATATACATATATATATATATATATATATATATGCATATATATACATACATATACGTATGTATATATAAATATATATACATATATATACATACATATACGTATGTATATATAAATATATATACATATATATACATACATACATTATATATATATATATATATATATATATATATATATATAATTAAAAGGAACAAATATTTGTATTTGTAAAAGTAATTACAAAAACAATATCATAGATAATCATGTAGAAATATGCCAAACCCGTCTATTGTGGAAAATGACAAGGTATACCTCCAGAGTATAGCTGCCAAATTTCGATCATAGTCGTTGGCAAATGTGGTTAAAAGTTGTGAAATTTCTCTCTTGCTGCTTTTCGTTTTATTTCTTTTTTCATGATTTTATATTTGAATAATCCCTCCTGTCGTATTTCTATTTTTTGTATATATTTCGAGTTATTGTTTCAAATTTGTTATTGTTATAAATTTGTTATTATGGTGCTGTCTTATTGCTGTTTTATATGGAGTTTTGAAATTCATTTTCAGATAAATACATATTCACACAAACACGTACATACATCTATGTTTATGTCAGAGTCATATGCAGGATCTATAAATGTATGTATCTATGTATGTGTATGTGTGTATAAGGTTTCATGAGGTATGTGTTTGTTTATATATCGGCAGTGGTTTATTAGATTTGTACTGAGAATTTTGGACTTAACTGAAAGTTACTTACATTGTTATAGACACTTCCTTGCTCATATTAATAAATATCCTATTTTTAGACTTTTGTTATTCGTTACACACATTTCGTTCACAGGCATTTTATACTGAAATATTGAATTACAATACAGTATGTGTGTCTGCGTATGTGTGTATGTGTATGTGTGCGTATATACACATATATATATATATGTGTGTGTGTGGGTGTGTATGTGTATGTATATATATATATATAGATAGGTAGACAGACAGACAGACAGATAAATAGCTAGATAGATAGGTAGACAGACAGACATACAGACATATAATTAGATAGATAGATAGATAGGCAGACAGACAGACAGATAGACAGACAGATAGACAGGCAGACAAACAGACAGGCAGACAGACAGATATGGATATATGTATACAGATTTATAGATATACATAGGCAAAATTATGCATACGTATATATATATTCACGTACGTAATGTTGACTGTAATTTTGAATAAACTTTTGTCGCTCAGAAAATGGAAGTCACCCCTGTGCCATTTTATCTACGTCTGATGAATATTTAGTTCTCCCATAGCAAATATATGTATATATAGAGAGAGATGTACATATATATATATATATATATATATATATATACGTGCATATATATATATATATATATACGTGCATATAGGTATGTACATATCTGCACTCGCATATATATATATATATATATATATATATCTATGTGTATTTTCAAATAGAACAGACCATAGGCTCCGACCCTATACACTGCTTGGAGATACAACTCATGTTATAAAAATCTGCCGACAAACGTGACTTCACAAGAAGAAACTATTAGTAGATCGAATGGTCATACTGGTTAAATGATATATATCTCTCAGTAGAGCTTTTGTTTATCTTACCTAAACAGAATAAAGTATATATATATATATATATATATATATATATACACATACACAAAGGCACAAATACACACACGAACACATTCGTGCCATTTTCCAAGCTCCAACTCAGTCATGTTTCAGACTTCGAACCACATTTATTCATACCAACGGGATACGCTATTTATCTGATAGCTTACATTATACACTCAATCCATATTAAAGAATAACAGATGATATCAAACTAAAAAAATCTTGGACTTATTCCAAAAATTCAGATACTTTCTCAAAATGAAGAAAATAACGACAAATATATCGACTGTAACACCGAATTGTCTACATTTTGACGTTGTTATATCCGTTTTGATATATTAATTTCATGGTATCACATGTTCGTGATTCATGATCTGTCGAAGGTTATCAACAAAGTCATCTGGAGTTATTTTAGGACAATGTTTACATTCTGGTGGATTTATCTTTCCGTTTACTGTTGCTTTTATGGATTCCTTAGAGCTATAAACTATTGAAGGATATAATTTTAGACGTTATAGCTTACACATCAATACTTATCAATATATATATCCATAAACATACATACACACACAAACACACACACACATATACATATATATTAACAGGGTTTCTGTTATAAGATATATGATACGAGGTGGAAAAACAATGGATTTAGCATACAAAGAAAACTACATACGCATATATATAAATGTGAATGTGTGTGTGCGTTTGTCTGTCTGTA
>NC_069002.1:33900831-33905120 GCF_001194135.2 Octopus bimaculoides | reverse complement strand
CTTAAACAGATGTCTGGTTTCCTTAAATGAAATTCTTAAATCACCACATTTTAAATCCGTCAGTGTTGCTACATCAGTCCGATGAGATTAAGGAAATTTTCACCTAGATATCTATCATTGTTCCAGTTAAACTTCTCGTCTCATTCGAAGTTTTCCTCATCGGAGAAGTACCAAAGCACGCTACGTTCATAAGAGTAATTACCTTCTTATGTACCAGTTTTGATAGACGGGCAGACAGATAGTCAGACCGACGTATACGATTTTGTCTGAGTCATTTCCACTATTTCACATCTGCGACGATACAACCTTACTATGAAGGGCATCAGTGCAGAAATTTCTCGAATACTATTCGTAAATATAGAGTAGTATTAACACGACAGAAACTGCACTGTACTTGTAATCGTTTGTTGAACGTATTGAGGTATATTTTATATTTCAACGCCCCTTGCTATCTTTTAGCATCTGTAATGGTTTTTATTATGTCGTAGGCTTCCGGTATATTGTGCGAGGACGTGATATATTGATTCACTGTTTCCTACTGTAGCAACTCATGTAATATCGTTTCATACATGTTTAGATTATTGTTTCTTTGAACCCAGCAAGTAGATAATATTCTACGCTTCTCTGTCCATTTCCTAATCCATGAAAGTGATGGTATCTGGTGTATTTTCACAATATTTCCCTATTTTAATATAGAAAACGTCATATCTAATCCAGTGTTTCGCGATGCGTAGAGGCGCGCTGCTGCAGCGCAATCCACAAATAATTTTCTCCTTTTTTTTTTTTTTTACATTTTTTAATAAAATTTCAGTAGTTGCCAAATCCATATTACACTTCAAAGTGTTTTAAGAGATATTCAAAATATAATTATATTATTTATTAAACAAAATAAGCAATTCGCTTCTCAAATGATTTTATGTTTGGTTTTAGAAATAATCTTTTTAACTTTTCGTAGGATATGTGCCATAATCTTTTCTCGATTTCTCGCGTGCCACACATTACAGAAAAAAAGGTAAGATGAGGAAAGAAAGAAAAAAGATGAAGATCGAAACTCGGTTTAGGTGTATATTAAATGCTGTGGATATGTTTATCGGTGAAATGGAAAACAGCATTTAAGAAATTCGTCAACACATCTGTTGATTTAATCAAATTTTCGAAGGGCATATTTGCCCGCATTTAACCGTATAATAGTTGGAAATTGAAAAATAGAAGACGTTTGCTAGAATCTTATTTGTGCTTACGCTGGCGCTACAGAAAATCCTTTAACACGAGACGCAAATATAATTTAGTGAGATATCGCTAAACTAAATCAACACGCTCCATTTTATCTAATCGCCCACGCACTCTTTACTCGATACATTTGTTGCCAGAATATCATTCCTTAACGTAGTTGCTTTGCTTTTTAGTTGTCACAATGCGAAAACAAAACACAGAATTAAGTAGACGATTAATCATAGTTTTAAATATAAACGTAATATAACATTGCTTGTTAGAAATATCGAGGGAAATTATTTGAAATATTAGAGCACACTATCACACAATTTCCATCCAATATCTTTCTCAATCGAAGTAATTCCTATTAACCTTGTATCAATTCGAAAATTAAATCTGTCTTACCTACGTTTACATCGTTCAGGAAAGAACTGATTTGTATTTCATCATTACAGAACGAAGAAAACGTTCTTTTTTTTTTCTTTTTTTCTTAAATTGATCAACGACATTCTCGTGTCTATTTATATTCTTGCAGAACGGTTGCGTAGAACACAGCAGAAAATTATTCCTTATTGAATGACTTACTATTTATTCTTAGAATTCTATTAGATTCCGGACGAAAATAACATTCTTATCCTATTCTATCATTTTTACCCCCAATATTTTCTCCTGAAAGTAATTTGTCGTATCATAAATACAAAACATTTGCGTGGTTTAAAGTTACTTTCTCAGCTTTCCATTAAACGTATGATGCCATTTTTGCTTCGCTTTTATTAAACTCAAACAAGACCGACGTTTTTTAATCAGTTACCATGATGGCCATTAGAAGAAATACAAAAAAGTATGAAAAAGTGAACGCATAGGAACCTAAGAATGTTTTCATATAACTCTGTAATAGTTGTGAGAAAATATTTTTAAACTGATGGCAAGGAATATAGTTGGAATAGATTTTTGTATAAAGCAATAAATGGATAATGACGAAAATATTTTCAATGTAGATGAATATGTATGTGTGTGTGTATATATATATATATATATATATATATGCGTGTGTGTGTGTGTGTGTGTGTGTACATATCAGAATACATTACTAATATCTCACTACATACTCCAATTGGTGCACAGATATATACGAGCATATGTAAATATTTATAATGCCGGTAACTATGAATTTGCATCCAAAAACTTCCTCTCGCACATACATACACGCATTCATATACGTATATATATATATATATGTGTGTGTGTGTGTGTGTTTAAACGTGTCTGTGTTAATGTCTGTCTAGGTGAAACTTGAATTAAAATTGCAATGAGAAAAGAGAATATTTCATGTTGATTGTAAACTAATAAAATGATTTTTCTTTTTTTTTAGAGAGTTAAAACATCAGACATCGCTACCCGCCATTTTCTTGACTTAATTATAAAAAATAAGAAAATATTGCAAATATCTAAATAATTATTCTGTAAAGTATTTTAACATAAATGCAAACTATCGATTGCAGAATGCTGAAGCCAGAGACCCCTATTTATATATATCAACTGCAGAAAGACCCTATATATAAAAAGAAGAAAAGACAGAAAATAAATATAACCACGAAATAGAAGTTGAAGAAAATTTATTCTCTGAGAGAAAATGGTCGGGAAGAAACGAAAATAGGAAAAAGCAAAACAAAAAATCGATTCGCTCATGTACGCGAAAGATTTTGTATATTATATTGAGAGAGAAAATATATAAAATATATAAAAATTACTATTTACTTTTTTTAATGGTATAAATGTAACTGCTGAATGCAAAGATATGCAGATCTACGTTGGGTGTAACAAACAAGTTGTGGAATCAGAAAATAATATTTAGATGTGTGTCTACATCAACTAAATAATTATGATCATTTGCTGTATATGTGTCCTGAAATATAATGAAAGATCTCTCACTTAGACAGTTCTTGTCGAGTTCTTTTGAGTGAAACAAGTAAAAGAATAAGCGTATAAAATTCATACGAATAGGCTTGTAAACGCACATGTTGAATGTGTACTGAAATATCAGTAATGTTTTAAAATTAATCTTGAAAAATATAGAAAAGGAAATAAGTTAAGTGCTCATTCTTTTCTCAATGTTGGCCACCGTACAAAGGCGGTGAGCTGGCAGAAACGTTAGCACGAAGGGCGAAATGCTTAGCAGTATTTTGTCTGCCGCTACGTTCTGAGTTCAAATTCCGCCGAGTTTGCCTTTCATCCTTTCGGGGTCGATTAAATAAGTACCAGTCATACTCTGGGGATCGATATATAATCGACACAATCCGTTCGTGCCCTCTGTGTGTAGCCGCTTGTGGGCAGTAAAGAAATAAGAAACTTTACTACGGTGGGCCAACAGTCTTAGCGGTATTTCAACAGTCTTTATGTTCTGACTTCAATTTTCACCGATGTCGACTTTGCTTTCATCCTTTTGAGGTCGATAAATTAAGTACCAGTTCGACTAGCCCCCTCTCTCCAAATTCTGGGCCATGTACCTAGAGAAGAAAAAAGAATGCTGGCCAACGTACAGCACAGAAAAAAAAGAAAAACAATAGGAATTACTTCGTTTGAGAAAGACTGCTGTAAAATATTGGATGGGGATTGTATGTAAGTGAACTCATTATTTTGATATAAAACGTTAATATCACGAAGCAAAAAGATAAAACACGTGACACTTGAAACAGATATTTTAAATTTTGAACAATATGTCGTAAATTCGACAGCGTCTCAAAATCCATAAATATAAATTTAACAGATTTGCATAATCCTATGTTTTCATATAAGGTTATAAAAGTTTATGATAAAATTATATATAACGTTATTTTGGAACTGCAAGAACAATATTTAAGAAATTATTACCGCCAACGCATCCATATTACCAAGTTATTAGGCTTCGATTTTCAGACAATAATACTACCTGTACAGAATGATTTGGTCGTCGCTCACAGTATATATTAGTAATCTTAAATCCAGGCAAGAATCATCAGTGACAAATCTCTACTAAAACTGAACGAGAAGGATTATATATATATATATATATATATATATATATATATATATATATA
>NC_069002.1:33890538-33900821 GCF_001194135.2 Octopus bimaculoides | reverse complement strand
TTCCATATATATATAACTGTTGTCTAGAATCAATTACTAGCCTGATAGACTCGGCTATGTCAAGACGGACTTATGTATTCTTCCTCGCATTTGGATTTTTATGTATTCTCTCTCTCACTTGGATTTGAAATGTTGCCACATTTCTAATATGTCTTTTCTACAGTAATTTTCTGCATTTTCATGCAGCTGAAGATTGCTCTTCATATTGCATTTAATGTAATGCTCGCATTACTTTAATACATTGGAGTAGCATGAAACGTGCGTACTGCAATCACCTTTGAAATCCGTGTTGCTTATTTTTTTGATTTTGATCACCTATCCTTTTGGGATACGATATTTGGGTGCCTACGCATAAGTACCATATTCAACCTTGAATCTATATCTAAACCGTCTATATATATGTATATATATATACATGCAAACACGTAGATAATAACAGAATCAATAACATAGGCAGTTGCAGGCCCCACAAAAGCATTAAATACCTGAAGGATTAGAATTAATCAAAGGAAATACTAAGTATGGCTGCCTGCTGGAAATAACAGTCAAAACTCTTATAGAAATCGCCAAAATTCACTGATGGTAACTACAGAAATCAAACGGAAGCAGATCATATTAATACAATCACCTAACGTACATTTAAGTAATTGGACTCACGTGGACCGGTTTAAGCATTGATTCTGTTATTATTATTTTTTAAATAGTCATGATAGATAAGAAATTTAATAATATCTTAGCAAATTAATTTTTCGGGAATCCACTATTAGAATGGAAAAGAGAATGATTTGACTATAATCCATGTCAAGAGTAATAGAGGCTATCTCTATCCAACATTAGAACTAATAACATCTATCCAACATTGGATTTTTAATTAGATTTTTTCTCAAAGTGAAGTACAATAATTAACAATGGTAACTACTGTCACATCTGTTATACCTGTTAACAGCTTCCTCTCTGACGACGGGATACTGAGCTTATAAACTCTACGCTTGTCTATGTTCCAATTTCTTGGACATTCTAATAACATTTGTTAGAGATTGTCTACCTTTTATCATATAATTAAATTAAATGTCCTTGTCAAGTCTTGCCGTTTCATTTTAATCTGTACATATCTGCTCAGGAATAAATCACTCCTAGCCGCTTCTGAATAGTAATCTCAATATCCCATGATCAACCAGTTCCAGTCGGAGTTTTAGTGACCTACCAATTAGTATGATTGACTATAAGAAAACTCCTCGTACGCCGCATATAGAAATATAAATGTACATATGTGTGTACATATATTTGCTATGTCTGTGTATAACGTATACATGTACATACATTCAATCAAATCTACTAATTATAAATAATTAAACGGTGCAACTTCATATTTATAATGTGCCTTACCGTTCGTTCTTATGGAACGTTGTATATCCCGATATAGTTTTGATATATCAGTGTAATAAGACTTTTTGTACGTATGAATAAGTCGCAGAGACAATAGAAGAAATGCTTAATATTATCAACATAATTATTAAATTATTGTGAATTTTGATACATTCCTTTACAATTATATTGTTACCTCTTCGTATATTTTCATTAATATTACCATTAAGTTGTAGCTGTTGTTGTAGGTGGTGGACTCGGTAGTTGTGGAGGAGTTGGTTCTGTATGTAATATCGTTGCCGATAATGTTGTTGTTGTTATGCTATTAACAATATTAACCAAGTTAAAAGTTATTTCAGTAAACAGAAACTCTAAAATCAGTTGTTACACATATCAAAAATGGACACTAAATACGTTTTCCATAATTAATTTATTTGAATTATACTTTTGTTTGTCATTCTTACTTTCTATTGAATTATTTTGATTACATTCTTGATCATCATCGTTGTCGGCGTCTTTCGTCATCGTAGTCTGTGTCGCCGTCGTCATCATCATCATAATCGTCGTCGTTCTAGTGGTTGTTGATGTTGTTGTCGCTGTTGTTGTTGACGTCATCTGTCAATTTATTGCGTTCAATATTTATCTAGAATATATATGTGTGTGTGTGTATGTGCGTTTCATTTTGCATGTGCTTGCGTCCTTGTGTGTGTATTTGGATATGTGTTTGCCTGTCTGTATGAATATGAAATATAGATATATAAACACTGCTTAGACTATAGTGGGTTTTATATGAACGCGCAGAAATTGTGTAAGAGTAAGACATAAACAAAAATAAAGAAAAAAAGTAACTAAGACATAACGAAAGATATGAAGAGAAAAGAAAGAATATAAAATGGAAGACAGACAGAAAGAGAGAGCAAGAATGAAAAAAGTTTGATAAGAAATTTATTTTTCTGGAAGAAAACAGAATTTAAAATTTATTTGAAAGCCAAAAACATAGGAAGCAATATCATTTTTAGTGGCTTTGGTATATTTTAATAATCTAACATCAACAGGTTGCTGTCTGGTTAGCTTTTTAAAATCCATTCTGGTTATAGTCTGGTTAGCTCTTTTAATATCTTTTGGTCGTTCTCAGGTTAACAGTTTATATGATTTACTTGTAATCTTGCTGGGGTTTTTCCAATCTATTCTAGTTGTAAAGCTAAAAAGTATTTTGAACTGCACTAGCTTTCGTCTAGGTAATATTTTATCTGAGTCTGGGTTTATTGTTCTTGGAATTTTAATCTTTTCTGGTTTAAGCCTAGTTAATATTACTACCCATTCTAGTGTTAGTCAAGTTAATATTCTCTTAAGTTCTGTTTTTATTCTCGTTTGTTTTGTTTTTTTAACTTATTCTGACTTTTGTTTGCTTGGTGTTTGATCCTGTTCACAACTTATTCTTGATATGTTAACCTATTCCGTTGTTAATCTAGTAAACATTGTAACCTATTCTAGTTTTAGTCGAGTTAGTATTTTAATCTATTCAGTTTATAATCTTTCAAGCTTTTTAAGGTCTTCTGCCTTTTGTATAGGCCATATTCTATCCACATCGGATTATTGTACTCTTGCTACAAAAAGTATTACTACCTCTAGTCTATTGACTATACTAACCTATTTTGTATTTAGTACATTTTGCATATTAGCATATTCAGTTTGTAATCTAATTATTACTTAGACTCAAACAACATTGTTACTGCCCATTGCTTAAACTGTTCTCTATTTATTGTTTAGAAAATAGTAATCGACTCCCACGGTATTCTACGCCCTATATCATATAAACTAGTTGAACTTGTTAATATTTACTCTGTTCACAACTTTAACCAATTCTAATTGTTATGTCTTGTATTTTAACATATACTAGCGTTGAAGCCGCACTTCGGGCGGCATTTGTTCTAGCCCCTGTGAAGCGCACATTTGAGGTCTTCGGCCACACTATCGGACCACTTCGCGGCCCTCTACCCTTGTGTGAAATAATGGACACGGGCACATTCATTGTATGTGTATCTGTTGGTATTAATTATCCATACCCCATTCCAAACTCCCGACATATATCCGCGCTCCCATTCCCATACACTCAATACCTATACTTCACTCGTACCCACACCTAAACCCCATACCCGAGCACTTGTGCTGAAGGCCCAAGCACCAATATGAAAATTGAACAGGAAGATTAGTTTCCACCCAGACATAAGTTTCACAAACTACAAAATATAAATATCCACGCTACAACCCTTGAAACGTACCTGTTATAACACTTTATCTCGATTTGTATGTACGTGAAGGTATTTAGAATGCTCAAACTTATTTCTGAAAATGTGCTTAGCACTGATGCTGATCATAGTTTAATCAGTAACGGTAGGAGCAAGGTAGATGCAATAAAAATATGGGGAGGGGATCAGTGGGGCCTCATTTAAGCAGCCTTTCAGAAATTGCACCTCCTCACGATATTCTCTACGAGTTCATGGTATAAAATTCATTTTCATATCTTCAATTTGGTTGCTAATGCCATGTATTTAGTTTAAAATGCAGTAGAAATATAGGGGTCATTGGCCTTTAACCGAGACAAAGATACACACATATACACACACACACACATGTACTCTTTTATATACATACATATATATATATATATATATATATATATATATATATATATATATATATATACATATATATGAAAGTATGTATGTGTGTGAGTGACGACGTATATGTGTGTGTATAAATAAATAAGTATATATTATGTATATACATGTATGGCGGGCTTCTTTCAGTTTCCGGCTCCCGATTCCACTCACGGGACTTTGGTCGGGTCGAGGTTGTAATAGAAGACGGTTGCCGAAGGTACTACACAGTGGGACTGAACCCGAAGCAATACCTTTGGGAAGCACGCTTCCTACCATACATGTGTACCTGTGTCTATGTTACGTTTAATATATTGCAATATCAGTCTCATCAATATTTCCGTATATTCCGATTGTAATCCACTTAATGTCGTAGTCTAGCCAAAATGCTGAACTAGTAAGTCTGTCGTCTGTCTCTTCTTTAACTTATGGGTATTTGAACCTTCTATGTAACAAGAAGTATCTGAATCGTCTCTATGTGTATTTAGTTAAACATTTTAATAAATTCTGGTTGTTTTCTGCTTTACACTTTACAAACTATTTTGTTTATTGTCAGTTTAGTATTTGTTTCTCTTTTAGACGACTGAGTATTTTAAACAATCATTACTATAATTTAGTTATTACACAATATTATTTGCTTGTATTATACTTATTAGTTTAATCTATCTATTCACCATTTACTCAGGTTACTATACTAATCTAATCTATCTGAACAATGGTTACTATTTCAAAACGTCATATGTGAATTTTATTCATCATTTTCACAAATTCTAGTTTTATTCTAGATAATATTTAAAGTAGTCCGATTGTATTCGATGAAAGACATTACTGTATTCTAGTTTTAGTCTAGTTAATATTTTAATCTATTCTGTCTGTAGTCAGCTAGCATTATAATCTAGGCCATATACAGTGGTGTAAATATTTAACGAATTGTAGTTGCAGTCACTTTAATATTCTAATATATTTCAGTTGTATCCTGGGTTAGAAATTTAACGTAGTCTGACAATAGTCTAATTATAATTTCAATGAAATCTGAACTAGTCTAGGTAGTATTTTACAGAAATCTATATTTGGAGATGAATTCAATTTTATTTCATTTCCTTGCAACTTGTTTAATATTTTAATCAATTGTGTTTTAATATAGTTAATATTTTAGTCTATTGTGGATTTATTTTTATTTGGCTTAGCGTCTGAAAACATCATGGCCGTTGGCGTGTTAGTGAGTCAATATTAGATTCTTGTTAGTATATGACTATTCTGATTGTAGATTTGTTAGTTTTTAACCTAATATGATTGTATTATCGTTAACATTTCAATCAATTCAGATTTTAATATTGTTTCCACTTCCATCGTTTGTGCTTTTATCCTGGTTAGTATTTTAGTAATTTTGGAAGTAGTTTAGTGACTATGTTAACAATTTCTCATGATATTCTACTTAATATTTTAATCTATTCAGATTCTAGTTATTATTCTTTATCTATTCTACTGAATTCGTATTAATATTTTAACACCGCTTGTAGTCTAGTTAGCTTTTTGCACAATAATATTTATAGTCAAGTTACTACTTAAAATAATCTCATTGTACTTGACTTAATATTTTAATCTATTAGTGTTTTAGACTAGTAAATATTTTAATTTATTCTGACATTTATCTTGTTAGCATTTGAATATATTCCCATTGTAGTCATGTTATTGCTTAATGCATCTTTCTTTTTCTATTTTCTGATTTGTCTTATCTCATTTTCGTTTCATTCTGACTACATTTTAACATATTATGATTTACATCTGTTTTGAATTTAAATAGATTCTGATTCAGTCTAGTCAATATTTTAAGCAACTCTAAGGCGACGAGCTGGCAGAATCGGTAGCACGCCGGGGAAAATGCAGAGCGGTATTTCGTCCGTCTTTGTTAAAATTCTGTCGAGGTCGACTACCTTTCAGAGTCGATAAAATAAGTACCAATTGAGTACTGGCGTCCTTGCAATTGAGGTACCCTTCCCCCAGAGTTACTGGTTTTGTGCTAAAATGTAAAACTAATATTTTAAGCATCTCTGGCTAATGTCCATATAATATTCAATAAAATTTCCTCCTGTTTCAATACACTTTGCCTATACTCCGGTTTATATTTCAATATATCATGGTTATATTCTTGATAGTGTGGTAACGTATTCTAGTTTCGTATAGTTAGTCTCTCAACCGGATGATTTCTGCCAGTGTTTTTTCTAGTTTTTTCTAGTTTAACCTATTCCGATTTTAGTCTAGTTACTCATTTAAACCATTCTGATTGTAGCCTAGTTAATATTTTAATAAGTTCGGAATTTAGTATAGCTGCTATTTCAAGGAAGAGCGTGTGCATGCAATCATCAGCGCGTAGCGACCTACTTCATAGGAATCCGCCACATGGTCTGGAACGGTATGTAAGAGGCACCATGGCTGTACCTGATTAAGTAATGTCTCCAGATGCTCGACTTCATATTGGAAGATGTGGAAGGGCTGGCACGGGACCACCACCGATGGAGGGCACTGGTGAATATGGTCGGCTCGATGCATAATGACGCTGATGGGACCGCACACCTGACATAACTTAGCTCTATAGAGATCCTATTTCTATCCGTTTTATCTATCTCGTTAGAAGATTCTCTTTCGGGTCTACATTTTATTTCAACTTACTCTCATTGTATCCTGATTAATTGAAATATATTGAGGCTATATCATGCTTAGTATTCTACCCTCTTTATTCGGAATATAGTGTTTATTTTAATTCCGCATTAGTTCAGTCTGTAGTTTATTCTATTCGGGCATTATATTAAATAGTATTTAATATTCTTTCGTTGCAATATTGTCAAAATATTGTAATCATTTCTGGGTTGACACTGGTTACTATTTTAATCCATATTGCATGTTTACTGGTTAATAGTTTTAGGGTATTCTGCTTTCAATCTGTTTAAAACTCCAAATTGTGTTAGTAGTAGTCTACTTACGTTTTAAACTATAGCAACAGTAATCGTGTTCAGATTTTAAGAAATTTTGCGCGTAAACTACAGTTTGGTGATTATTCTAACCAATATTCATCGATGTACGGCTTCTATATTCTCCTCCTCTCGTGGTAGTTTGCTAAGAAGTATTCTCTAATTTGAATTATTATTATATATTTACAGTTGTTACGTGGTTAGAGGTATCTATAATATTGTTAATATTATGACTAAGATGTTAACAAAATTTTCTTTGTATCATACTCAATATTCCACAGTATTCCCCGCATTCCATCATGCACAACATTGATATATTAATATATACTGATTAAAACTCATATATGTGAAAATGACAGAATCGTAAAGCGTCGGAAAATTTTTGAGGTATTACCTGTGTTTATTTGTTGTATTCAGTTCGCTACCTCAAAATTCGGATTGTCTTAGACTTGCAGACTTTTGGGGTCGATAGATTATAGTACCTACCAATCAAGTACTAGGATTGATAGTATTGACTAACTCCCTCTTCTTCTAGAATGCGGACCTTGCGCACAACCTGATTTACTGCTTACCTAAAGTTCCTCTACTAAAATATACAATATTGTACGTGTACTATTCTACACGTTCTTGGTAAAATATTGATTAATAATCGATATAATTTAATAAGATCAGTACATAAATTGTGGTAAACCGACTTAACATTACAGCTCATACTTCTAAAGCCCTAGCCGTGACGTTAAGTGATTTCTAAGATAAAAAATGTGTTTCAGGATCAAATACTCTTCATGAAACACTGCTTTATCAGAGTCAACAGTCGCCGCAGGGTGACACAGTAAATGAAAATGCACGGATCTCTATCAGTTAGACTGTCTTCGTTCCTGAAAAATAAACTTAATGTGATCCTGGATTTTACAACCAGCGATTTGCTAAGATGTGTGTTTATCCATATTTCCCCTTACATAATTATTTGGAACAAATCTGTGATATATCTACATATTCTGAGACATATAGGATCTGTATTTAACTCAAATTCTATTTACTGTTTCTTTCAAAATGTAAAATGTCTTCCCCACCCCACTGTATTAATCAAGCGTCCAATTAAACTGCGTAGTTAACATATTCGCTTTGGCGTTTAGTCAACACGAACGATGTCAACGACTCATTATTTCCGTCATTCCAGGAAGAGTAGGGTGAAAAAAGGAAATTAACGCAGAGGTGGACATCTGATCTGACTGCTTGCTAAAGGTACCAGTAATCACATGGTTGAGTGAAACTAAGCCAAAGATGGACTCAAATACTATAATTTGAAGTACTTCAAAAATATCTTATGTGATGAAATATTTTGTGAAGTATGGTTAACAGCTTACGGTTATTGGTTTCCTAGTGTTCTGTCAGATCATGTTGTTGCTGTTGGCACTCCATCGCTTAAGACAACGAGGGTTCCAGTTGATCCGATCAACGGAACAGCTTGCTCGTGAAATTAACGTACAAGTGGCTGAGCACAACACAGCCACGTGTACCCTTAACGTAGTTCTCAGGATATTCAGTGTGACACAGAGTGTGACAAGGCTGACCCTTTGAAATACAGGTACAACAGAAACAGGAAGTAAGAGTGAGAGTAAGTTGTGGTGAAAGAGTACAGCAGGGATCACCTCCATCCCCGGCCAGAGCCTCGTGGAGCTTTAGGTGTTTTTGCTCATTAAACACTCACAACGCCCAGTCTGGGAATCGAAACCGCGATCCTATGACCGCGAGTTCGCGTCCGTAACCACTAGCCCATTACGCCTCCGTCAGATCATGTACACTACAGAGAAAATGCAACCCAACACAAACTGATGCACAGTTAGGTACTTTGTTCCAAAACCTGTTACCCGATATGCAAAAGCGGAATGTAGGATGACTTTTGAACACCTTGTGAGCGGAAGACCAACCTGTACAAAAGATGAATGTAATTTCATCTTATATATTTAGTGTATATATTGGGTGCATGCCCATAATAAAGTTACACAAGATAGAAAATAGAGAACATAAAAATTTTAAAATCTGTGTACTACTGTACTTGGAAATATATGTGAAGCTAATTGTTCAAAGGTCTTGCATCTTCAAACCAATTACACCTACACTTACCTCAGATTTCGTTGCGCTCAGATGACTGACAGCAGAAGCCAGCCTTCTGAATGGATTAACGCCCCTGCTCATCTGGAAGCCGAGTGTTCATATGCGATTTAATGGACTGTGCCAAAATGAAAACGTGCATCCTTCAGGAATGAAAAAAAAATCACCACCAACCACACCCTGAATTGAAATAATCGTACGATCGCGAGTTGATCACCTAAATCTTTATGGCGTGCCCTATCACTTTTATAAATTAGCATTGCTAAAAGTGAAAACGTAAGTGTATAATGAATTGTTTTAATGCAGAGAATATTTAGACGTCAAGAGATTTGAACATCATTGGAAAAATGGGAGAAATCTTATGCATATATAAACGATTAATGTGAATGTATGGTCTGCAAAGAATGGTTGTAAGACACAAAATATTTGATGATAAATGGGAAGGACGTCAGTGAAGAGTTTAATCAGTTATATATTTCATTCTTCTCGAGCGTTAAGCAAATACACATGGTTGTTGTTCTTTCACCTGCCTTAGTCTTGTTTTTTTGTAAATTTAAACTTTTATATATATATATATATATATATATATCAATCTATTTATCTATCTATCTATCTATCTATATACACACAGACATACACATATGTGTGTTTGTGCGCTTCTGTGTGTGTGTAGTTAGGTAGGTAGGTAGGTAGGAAGGTAAGGATGGATGGATGGATGGATGAATGTATGGGTAGTTGCATGCGTGGATACATAATTATTAGCGAAAGAAACAGTATTAGTACCAAAATGATAACGTTATATCCCCCTTA
Organism: Octopus bimaculoides; assembly: GCF_001194135.2. Lineage (NCBI taxonomy): Eukaryota > Metazoa > Mollusca > Cephalopoda > Octopoda > Octopodidae > Octopus > Octopus bimaculoides. The sequence continues at coordinate 33,890,902 of NC_069002.1, read as the reverse complement.
ACATGGATCTTTTGCTAGGACGCCGAATACTGCGTTATTACCTTGAGAGTCCCCCTCATGTAAAAGCATGAAGCCTAAAAGCACAACGAGATTTGGCTGATAAGCGTTCACCGGACTCCTTCCATTGCACAGAAGTCCTTCCATATCGGTGCCCTTGCATAGCCACAATTGAATGACGGAAACAAATGAATATAAAGGGACTTGGTAGTGGTGACATCTTTGTTTACCATTCGGATTGGAAATTTGACTCTTGTTGCACATTGCTGCCAGAAGAATGTCTCCATCGAACTGTATGCGAAAAAAGTGTGTGTGTGTGTGTGTGTGTGTGTGTGTGTGTGTGTGTAGAGCGTTAGGTGTGATGTAC
>NC_069002.1:33889709-33890528 GCF_001194135.2 Octopus bimaculoides | reverse complement strand
AAGTAAATATTGAAAAAAAAAGTCCTCATATATATATATATATATATATATATATATATATATATACATAGAGAAAATCTATTTGGAAGTGTTCGTAGGAGCAAAAACTTCAGTGTCAAAAATTTACACATTTCTGTTTTCAATAAATGTGACATGAAAATATTTAAACTTAAATAATTACATGATGATTGGTTTTTTTTTCTGTTTTTTTTTGGTTTTTTTTCGTTTTGTTTCTTCACTTTCCCAGATACGAAATTTTTTATACTTTTCGTGTGTCGATAAGATCAAAATTAAATTACAACCTGATATATAAATTGAGGAGAAACAGACAAACAAAATATGGGAATAATAACAGTGGAATATTATCGTCTCGATGTTTATTTTTCTTATTGATTTACGTTAGATTATATTATGTCCTTATTTTTTTGTTATTTTGCTTCTCTATATCCCTCACCTAATAAAAATGTTTCGATCTGTTTTCAATTTGTCTGCATGCCAAATTGTTCTCGTATCACTTTGCCACACACACATGAAAAAACCTAAACCTGAGGGGTTTATTACTGTTGATGTTGTTCTTCCTCTCATCATCATCGTCGTCGTCGTCATCAACATCTTCGTCATCATAATCACATCATTTTTATTATTATTTTTGATATTATTCTTAACATTATTATTCTTATAATTTTTAGTATTATTTCTGTTAATATTTTAACTATTATATTTATCATCATCATCATTATATTTATCATTATTATTATTATTGCTATGATTATTGTTATTAATATCATTGTTATTATTATGGTCATCATCTCCTTCCCT
>NC_069002.1:33885329-33889689 GCF_001194135.2 Octopus bimaculoides | reverse complement strand
CTTTAGGTGTTTTCGCTCAATAAACACTCACAACGCCCGGTCTGGGAATCGAAACCGCGATCCTATGACCGCGAGTCCGCTGCCCTAACCACTGGGCCATTGCGCCTCCCTAACAATAATAATAATAATAATAATAATAATAATAATTATTATTATTATTGTGGTTGTGGTTGTCGTTGCTGCCGTCATTGTTGCTGCTACTGCTGCTGTTGTTGCATTCATGTATGTTATACATATGTACAAACTGTGTTCCCGTTCATCTGCCTGTGTGTATGTGTCCGTTTTTGCATCAGTTATCTTGTCATTGTCCACATAATCTAATTTGTTTGCTGTGCTTATATTCGAGATTATTCTTTGCTGTGTTTTTCCTGTATTATATTTTTCATCCATTTATATTTCATTGCAATATAATTTTCGTGTTTGTTTTTTTTGACGAATATATAAACATGTATGTGCTTGTATATGTTAGTGTGGTACACACACACACATATATATATATATATATATATATATATATATATATATATATATATATATATATATATATATATTGAAATTTTATTTCTTATACGATGGACAGAAGACAACGTAATTCGTTTAATCGCGCCGTGTATTCACGAAGAGTGCAGTACAATAACTTCAAAAGTTTTTTCGAGGTGCAATGTAAACCCATCACCATAATCATCATCGTCATCATCACCACCACCACCAGCCCCCAAACAACCACTCCTCACCCCAAAGGGATTAGGAGATGGAGAATTATATGGTATGGTACCCCTTTCAGCCTAGAGGTTTCCTCCAACATAGATAGGGGCTTCCTGTTTTTAGTTAAGAAACATTTCCCCAGAGGTCACAAGTATTACAAACTGTTCATCTCCCATAATGTCAAGGTGAGCTACACCTTCCTAGGCAACGCATCTGAAATTGTACGCATCAGCATAGGTAAAAATGCACCCAAACCTCCCCCAGCCCCAACCTGCAACTTCCGAAACCGCAACATGTGCCATCTAGATGCTTATTGTCTCTCAAGGGCCGAAGTATACAGAGCCACCCTTACACAATCTGATGGCAATACCAGGCACCATACGCGTATGACAAGTAACGGCTTCAAGGGAAGATACCCCCAGCATATGTACTCGTTCAGATTGATGGATAGAGAGAACTCTACTTCCTTGTCTCGTTTTCTCTGGAGACACCGTGATCTCCGAGAAAAAATACCTAGCATCAAGTGGACTATTGTCGACAGAGCGCCACCATATTCACCCAACGCCTTCAACTACCAGCTCTGCCTCCGCGAAAAGCTGCATATTCTCCAACAACACTCAGTATTAATCAAGAAGAAATACGGTTTATCGTATTACTGTCACCAGAGATATGACTTTCTGGTAAATTTCAGGCCTCTGAGCACCGACAACCCGGATATACTACCATAGCACAAGCTGCTGCTTTGAAACGCATGCACCAAGGTCATCGTTACCAAGCAACCCAATGAGCAGGTGCGACATTTACCAATCCCTAACGTTTACCAACCCCCAACGCATAAAAACGCCCAAGACGGCGGCTGTTAATATTCGTGACAGGGGAGGTAACTTCACTTAGTTGGGGCGAATTTATATATCTTCATGTCTTAAAGTAATGATGTAAAATATGTTGAGTGTTCGTGATATTCATGCGGGACTTGTATTTTTCAATCATTGTATTGTCTTCATTTGATCGATCTTCCATATAAATTGCTTCCTTGCACTGTTACATTATGGAAATTTGTGAAGTTCAGTTGTAGCTTCCCTGTACGTCCCTCTATGTGATCACTCAATATTACATGTCTATACATAGGGAAACGGGTGTGTTCCTTATGCAACGTAGTTCTCCGTCGGATATCCTTGTTTGGTTTATTTAACCGTGTCCAAAACCTGAAAAGTTACCACAAATGGTTCTTTTTAAAGCCATATAGTGTATAGATATATGTAAGTGGGAGATCTGCAGTTCATGTTCGTTGTCGAGCTACATATGGCAAATGCTTATGATGTGATTGAAACTTATTTTAGGAAGATTTACATAAACATTCTTACTACTAACATGTCATATTACCGTTTCGGTGCGAAGTAGGCGTTGATATTTCTCAGAGAGCGTCAAGTCACTGTTATGTTGCAATCATCCTATGTGGCTGATTGAAACATAACGTATGACTGTCTTCACTGCACAGCTGTTCTCGAAATAAACTGTAAACGGCAAATTTAGATCCTTTGCAGTATCAGAGCAGTAAACCGGTGGATTTTATCATCCCAATTCAAGATGAAATGATTTCTGCTAAGTACTTATATATCAATGAATATACAAAAATGGAATCTGAGATCCTACGTGTGATTACTTCTGCTCTAATTTCCTCAAAGCAAGAAGCAGTTATTGGCAGACAGTGAAACATTGGTTGGATCAATTTTCAATTCCCTAAATTAAGAAGAGAAGTCCCGGTCTTCAATTTAGTGTATAGAAATGTCAAACCTAATAACTTGCTTTGAATTAAATTGTTCATGTTCATTATCAACACACGTACAGTCCGTTTACACTGATATCTTTTATGGTACGATGTAATAAGTTTCAATCATTTCTATTTCTTTCACCATATACGTTAATGATCATATTTATTTCATTCCACATCATCTAATTTGTCCCATTGTTTATATCAACTAATTTTTATTGGAGTTGTCTTCCTTGATTTTACTCATAAATCTGAATGCAACAGTTTTGTGCACGATAATTGCGTGATTGAATATATTATTTAGACCACTATATTACATATCTGCGATTCTATGATCTTAGCTGCTTTGGTTCGTCTTGTAATCTTGGAACATTTCCCATAAGACGTACAGTTTATAAACATAGCCAACTTCAAACGTTGCTTTGCCGTTCTCTCCACACGCACCCACACAGGCCACGTGTGTTTGCACATGTATATATGTGTATTGCTGTCTGTGTGTGTGTGTGTGTCTATGCATGTATAGGCGTAGGTCTAGCTGTGTGGAAGGACGTTCTCTTTCCAACTATGTTGCTCCAGGTTCAGTCCCATACCATGGCACTTTGACCAAGTGTAATCCTCTGGAGCCCCGATCTACCACATGCTTCTGAGTGGATTCGTTTGATGAAATCTGAAGGAAGCTTATCGCATGTATCCGTCCATCTATCGATCTATATATATATATATATATATATATATATATATATATATATATATATATATATATGAGATTCTTTAGGTAGAGAGATACACACATTCAGTTAGCAGTGCAAGACCTAACTCCTGAAATGCTTCAAAATGTGTTTCACAACGCTAAGGAGAGATTTGAAGTATGCGGAGATACAGACATGTTGAAAATTTTCAATAAAAGTTTGACGTAAGATTTATAAATCTATTTGTTTTGGTAATAAACATAAAATTCCGTCAGTTTTTATTTTTATTTTCTCAATTTCAATGAAACAGATAGTTTATTTTGGAACATCTTGTACGGTGTAGCGTTGTTAGTTATTGCGTTGCTCGCCGAAATATAAAAGTCAAAGGTCTTCTCGCCGTAAACATCTTTTTGTTAAGCATCAAGGAGTGTATTATCCAAAATGTATCACTCCTTTATAGGCATGGCTGTGTGGTTGAGAAGCTTGCTTACCAACCACATCGCTTTGGGTTCAGTCCCACTGTGTGGCATGTTGGGAAATTCTCTTTTATTACCGCTCTGTGTCGACCAAAGCCTTGTGTATTATTTAATTGCCATTACTCTCTTGATATATAAAATCTCACATCGAAAGCGCACCAAACGTGATTTAAATGTTCATAATTAAAACAGTATACAGTAATCTTTTGCCACATCCCGCTTCACCTATCGTGGTTTATTATTGAATCTTACGTCTATTCTTCCGTGCTGTTGTTTTGCATTTTATAACAAAACATATATATACAAATTATAAAAGTAACCAAAAATATATACAGTAAGGTTTCTACTTCGCGGATTTTCATTTACCGCGGGCGGTTTTGGAACGTAACACTGGCGATAGTCGACCAATTACTCTATTGTATTTCTTTTTTTTATTTACAAAACAGAAAAAAACAGTTGGTTATATCTACTATTTCTCGCAGGTCAATCGAATTTACAAATGTATTTTTCATTCAATTTTCTTAAAAATGTATTCTTTTATTCTTTAATTTGTTTCAGTGATTTGACTGCGGCCATGCTGGAGCACCATCTGTATCTATTCTATCGGTTAATATAATGAACCGCTAGGTTACGGGCGTAAACACACCAACATCGGTCCTCAAGCAACGGTGGGGACAAGCACCGGCACAGAGACATATACATTTTATATATATATATAT
>NC_069002.1:33878985-33884764 GCF_001194135.2 Octopus bimaculoides | reverse complement strand
ATGCATGTATGTATGTTTGTATGTATGTATATTTGTCACATAATCGCCACACCGATTATTATTAGTGCGAACTTTACTCTCCTACACCGCGTACTGCTTAATTATTCCACTTTCAGATTAATGTACTTTGAAAGCTTTTTGTGTTAATGTGTTTTGTCGGAATATATGAATATACTTATCCATATTTTCGCTTTGATATTTATCACTATGAACATTCATGCGTCATGGTTTGAAGCAAACGTCATCGTCATGTAATAAAGTTTGTTCATGTTGATAACGTGCGGGGGAGGCAGTCGATAGAACACTTAAAGGGCCAACCGAAATTCTTTGACGTATAGTTTCCGAAATTTTCAATTCTGATAACTAGTAATGGCAGCGATGCACAGATACCAAGCTGTATCGGACCGAATCGGTTTCCATTACATCGGATAAAAATCGTTGGACTCGTGAGAAGAAACATTTATGTATGGGTAACTAAAAATTCTGCTCACAAATGTTTTGCGTTGTCACATACATATAAACGTTTATGGTCAACATCGATTTACACAACACTTCATTTCAGATGTCAATCAAAGAAGACACATCTTTGGAAACTAAAGTCAAAATATACAAGGACTTTACCTCAACAAAAAACAACGAAATGCCTGATCAGGTTAATGCCCTCACTGCATTTTACTTCTAAGTATTTGTTTCATGTCTCGGCACAAGGCTAGCAATTCTGAAGGACGTTGTAAGTTGATTACAACGACTCCAGTTGTCAACTGGTAATTATTTCATCGACCTCATTAGGTTTAAAGACGAAGTTGACGTAAAGAGGGACGATAAACGGCTATGCATTTTTTCGGGCTTTATGTATAGAAGCTGAAGTTAACAGTATAGATAGATATAAACATAGAGAGAGAGAAATAAATGCGTTGATGAATTGATAGATAGCTACATGAATGTATGAATATATATGTATAAGTATATACATACGTATATAAATTTATATATATGTATATAAAATTATATATATGTGTGTGTGTGTGTGTGTGTGTGTGTGTGTGTGTGTGTGTGTGTATGTACGTATGCCCGCATACTCGACACGCCCAACATCCATCTTGGTCAGAGGTTCACGACGTTCAGAACGACGTTTTTTTTTATCTATGAACCCCTTTCATATCTACTTTATTCTGGTTGGCTCCCATAGCTATCTGATGATTTTAAACTAGTTTTATAGAAGCGACTTTCAATATTCTTTCCTTCTTTTCTTCCTCTAACTTGTGTAGTTTGAATTATGTAAAACGTGGGAGAAAGTAACCTTGCTGTTTCTTGCAATACAAAGCCATTCAGATGTCTGAAGTAAGACTTTTTCAGGGGCCCTTAAAATAATATTGTTTATCTCCAATTTGATTGAGAGTTTAAAAAATTACTTCTTTAATTTTCTAAAAAGACATCTCAACGCTTCTAAAAGCAAACTTTGTTTGTTTATTTACGTTTGTCGTAATTTGAATTTAACATATGAGAGCGTCTCATAAAGCGAGATTTATATATCTTAATTTGCAGAGGAATTTGTAGTGGGTAGTTTACCTAAATCGGTCAAAGCATCGTGCTATGTAATTACGGGGATGTGAGTTCATGTCCACAGCTAGCCACCTACACTTTTCTCTGCAAAATAGGGATAGTTTATCCTATTCAGGCTATATTATTAGCATTATTCTGCGATTGAGAATTTTAAAAAATCACTTCTTTAACTTTCCAATTTAATATTTTATTGCGTGGATACCTAAAAAAGTTTATATGAACCTCCAAGGGATATTTGGATCCCAGTTGAGAGCACTGGTCTAGATGGTTGCCCAAATTGCCATGAAGAGGAAATTTACAAAACATTATATTGCTGAGAAGCGAACTTCTTACGCACCCAGTCATGCTTGTTCCTCCAGCCAGAGCTCGTAAATATGAGCCTCCAACAATATTAACTATAGGATACATTCGAAAACAAAGTCAATATTCAACAGGAGGAAACTAGTGTAAAAGCGTTAGACATTTAATACTGTAGTTATAGAAGTAACTATATACTGTCATTAAAATACTCAACATACAGAAAAGGGGATTGCGTATTAGGTTACGAACATCATTACCTGAGGAATAAGACAGATGCGATCTAATTCTTTAACAATGACAACGTAATTACCTTCGATAAATTTATGCATTAAAATTCAAATATAAAGATATACAGGATGTGAGCATTACATCGCTCTCACTTGTTACAATACAGATGGTATGAATGCCTTGAAGGCATTAATATGAGTGTGTGTGCATATGAATATAAATATATATATACATACATACAAACATACACACACATACACACGCTATATATATATATATATATATATATATATATATATATATATATATATAACAGGGAGCGCTGTTGGACATTTATTTTTTAGTCACTACAATTGTATCCACGCAATATAGTTCTCCAGGTATGCAGGTACATATTTGTGTGTGAGTACATGTAGTTGAATTCGTGTGTTTGTATGTGTATCGGATCGTGTGTTGCCTCAGGCCTTTTGCCAAATGAATAATTGTTTAATATAAGACTCATCAAATGAGATATATCCTGGCGAATAATTCGCGTCTATATATTTCGTCTAATATTCCTTCCAATAACATCTTGATAAGGTGGCTCTATTTTTCTCGAACCACACCTTGTTCTGTTCTAGCTAAGCTGACATATGCGGAAGGACGACAATTCTGTTTCAATTTCTTTCTTTGTTTTAGGTACACTATGTACACGACTGCACTTCCTAATGGTAAGATTTGAAGAGGATGCGTCATCTAGTTCTATTTCAAATTAAGGCACACCATTCCAGTTATCAACAAGGTGTAATTTTCGATGGCACGCACACAGAGTTGTACATGTAGCATTCCTTCAAATCATATCATTCGTTAGGATGTATAAGACAGTAGGATTTGATTCGCACATGAAACAAACTCTTCTTTATCACATTTCTTTTATTAACACTTTGTCATTTAATTATCGCTGTTAATGATGTTTTATTTTCAGCTATGAGATCACTCATATAATAAATGATATCCAAGAGGAGAAATTAACCTGTGTCATCTTGACATGAACTATTATACATATGGCACAGAATTACCTAACTTATTTATATTTTTATTGACGATAGCCAGTCAGTTGAGGAACTTTTGAGGAAAATATATTTTCTATATATACTGTATATTTCACAACACGTTATGAGGTAGAACCTCCCTCATGGAGTCCATATAACTGTGATTATATCTATTTTGTCTGTTATTGTTTAACTTTAAATGAATCTTATTCAATCAATTAATTGAGCTAATTTTGTTCTCACCTATGCCCATCACGTACTGTTTTAATATGGAAGGTATGAGGAATACAACAACGTATGTACACACTCACACACCCAGAAATATATCAATCTATCTATCTATCTACATCTCCCTCTCTCTCTCTCTCTATATATATATATATATATATACATAGACAATATATGGATTCAATTAATCAGGTTGTACTCACAAACAAAACTCATTAATGTATCAGTCAACAAGACATATAGAATGTATATTACGATACATGGTTTTAAATTACGAAACATTTGGTCGTGATATTTGAATTTTCGTGAAATAAAATTTCAGCAAACTATATATATATATATATATATACGACGGGTTTCTTTCAGTTTCCGTCTACCAAATCCTCTCACTAGATTTTGGTCAGGCCGAGACTATAGTAGCAGACACTTGGCCAAAGCGCCACGTTGTGGGACTGAACCAAGAACCATGTAGTTGGTAGGGCAAGCTACCTACAACACAACCACTCCTGCTCCTATATATATATCATATATGGGACAGAACAGCATGGTACGTTGTATCCTTTACTGACGTGTTTGGTATTTCTTTTCTTAATTATCGAAAGATTTGTCTGGCATTAAAATATGCCGATACACAACATAGACGTACCTCTATGTTGATGTCGTAGTATGTGTAGAAATGGGTGAATGACTTCCTTACGAAAGATATCTTAACAAATGTTTTCTACCTGATAAGAGAAGGAGTTCAATTAAACAGACGAAAAAATATAGACAGACATACACACGCACACATTTTCACACACACACACTCGTACACCTACCAAAAATATATTTTATATTCATTATAAATTACGAGAAATAGTCTTTCATTTTGTAAATTCACTTATCGACGGGAGTAAAATTTCTCAGCTGTTTCTTTCTTTGATGCTTATACAATTTGACGTATCAGTTCTCATTGGATTAGCCTATATGTTTTCTGTAAAATGAAGATTCTTTCACCTCCATCATCCATAGAACTGACTACTAATCCAAATGAAGCAAACACATTAAAGTGTCAAAATCTATTGCAATAAACTATCTCAAATAATACAAAGCCAAAAAATATAAATATTCCAGTTGAAAAGAATGAAAAAGAAACTGAAGAAATACCAAATTGGAAAACCCGTAGACCGGACGGTGTCGACGAATTAGTTTTTTTTTTTCATTTCTTCACTGGCATGAGCAGGTATACACAAACCTTTCTGAAAAACTGTAAAGATAATAGAACATCAATTTATCTGACAAGAAAGAGGACAGAGTTTGTTCATAAAGAACGGCAACTTAAAGAGAGGGGAATTCAATTACTATAGATATATATTGTGCTTATTGTTAATATAGAAATCATTAGCTGAGCTCATAGCTGATGAATGCATTGTGTTTTGGAGGGGGAAGAATCTATAACCAGAGGAACACAAATAATGCAGAAAGAAGTCTTGTACGTTTGTTGATCTGTTGTATATGTATAGCGTGGTATTTATGAGGTACAAATAGGAGAAACAAACTATGTCATTAGCTGGGTGAACTGCAAGAAAACTTAGGGGGTCGTTGTACGCTTCTGGCTCTTGAAGGAACCTGAGAAGATTAATGAAAAGTTTGGATGAATTAGTTCGAAAAATTGAGATCCTGAAAAGTACGGTTAAATAGTAGAAGTGAATCAGTAAGTAATTTAAAAATTCGATGAGTGGGAACTTCTGGGAGACTACCCCTCTCAAATTGCTCTTTTGGATTATGTTACTCCCTCTGACATGAATACTGCGAATATCGAGGCTTGTGCATATGTTTGAAAAACAAGGATGAAAACGTATTACTTTTATACATGGACGACCACACACTGTACACGAAAAACAACAAAGATTCTCTAAGCCAAACAGGAAGAAAACTTGGCTGTGAAAATTTGACCAAACTCAGTCATACAGAGAAGCACCTACATATTAACTTGGCCAAAAGTTTCTTCTGAAATATATGATAGACTTACCACGAGAAACCAACACTGATATTTTAGTCTTTAAGCCGATAAACAATTCATTCTGGAAAGTTCTATCTTGAAACTGATGTAAGATTTAGGTTTCTAGAATTCATTTGCAATACCAAGTGGAGTCACCAGATTTAGTTCTGTGATTGGTTCATTCTTGCGCCACCCACACTAATCTGTCCATTACGAAACTTCCACGTACTCTGTGCCGCTCAGCAACGTATATTCTATTCTGCTTCACTTTTAATGCAATATTTCCTTTAAACTTAACTACTTAACTCACTCTAAGTCTAGATTTCATTCCGTAACTAGCTGTCTAGTTCTTTCTTATACACACTTATATATATATATACATGCATCTATTTTATGCACACACACAATCTCTCTCTCTCTCTCTATATATATATATATATATATATAT
>NC_069002.1:33877469-33878648 GCF_001194135.2 Octopus bimaculoides | reverse complement strand
TATTTATATTTTTCACTCGTTCTTCGCCATTAAATTCTAATCTCATAATATTCTGGCATTGCTACTTTTAGTTTTGATTGGTCATGTAAATCTTTGGTACATAGTTGACATACATATACATAATACCTACATGTATATACATACACATCCATAAATATACATGTGTGTGTATAACTACCTATATACACACGCATATATGTATATATAAACATATATACATTACTGAAACAAATAAAATAATAAAAATGCACATATAATACATAACTTGGAAACAGCGCTACACATATGCCAACGCACACGACGTCGCGACATGGCTACACACATGCACTTCTCATGAGGAATTCCGGAAATAACTTCGTGAGACCATTACAGGAACGCTTCCGACAGACTTCAGTAATCGATTACACCAGTCACTCCTTTATAATCGATGTTGTGAAATACTATAGTGAGTGTTAATTTCCTACCTGTTGCATTTTTGGGTCTTGCTCTGTCTATGAGGATAGCCTCCTTAATTCTTATCTTTCCTAAATTTCTGTCATTGACCCCAATTTTGATTGTTATGTTTTTGTCGATGTTCTAGCATCTGTCTTGGTGATTTTTGGAGGAGGAGGGTCGTGTGTCGATGTTCTTTCATGCGAATGCTTAATGGCTTTGTAGTAGAAATTGTTGCATGTTATATTGAGTTTGATATACAACCTAGACAGATGCCGGAACACAGACAAAAACATAGTCACAATTGAGGCCAAAGACAGAAATTTAGGAAATCTAAGAATTAAGGTAATTAACAACAGGTTGGAAATTAACACAGTCTTAGTTAACAATATCGACACAAAACATTGTATGTAATGCTCAGATAATAAACAGCGCAACAAATATGCCAATACACACGAGCTCTAGACACGACTACACACACGCACTTCTCATGACGATTCCCAGACAGAACTTCATGAGACAATTACAGTAATTGTTAGAAGAAAAAGAAAAAAGACTATGACAGTGAGTCCGTTAACTCCTAGCAATTTCTGGAGAAGGATTTTTTTTATATTCTGAAATATTAGACTATGAAAAGTTAAATTATTTCTAACAGTTATTATAGTCCACTCTGCATTGTTGTACCATTCGGGGCACGTTTCATTTCACACACACACACACACACACACACACACACACACACACACA
>NC_069002.1:33873828-33877107 GCF_001194135.2 Octopus bimaculoides | reverse complement strand
TATATATATATATATATATATATATCTATATATATATATATATATATATATCTATATCTATATATATATATATATATATATATACTATTATAAATTTGAGTCATATTTTCTCCGTCCGGTATGCTTTTATGTTCGTTAACTTCTAAATCGTTTGCGCAACGACAACGAAACTCAAACCAGCAAGACCCCCAATCTTAGAGAATGTTATAAGGGAGTCTATTCTTTTAAGGGCCGCCCAATTGGAGCCCTACTGACACCCCACTACTTTTACTGCATTTTAAACTAAATAAATGGTATTGGTGACCAAATCAGAACAATGACAATTAATTTCACACCATGAACTCCAAGTGTGTATCGCAAGGTGGTTCAATTTCTGAAGGGCCGCTAAAATGGATGTATCACTGACCCCGCTATTGTTACTGCATTTACCTCGCTTCTACGCTTCTTGCTTAAACTATGATCAGCATCAGTCCTTAGCACATTTGCAGAAATAAGTTTGGACATTCTAAATACCTTCACGTACTCATTCAAATCGAGATGAATTGTTATCACAGGTACGTTTCAAGTGTGGTAGTGTGGATATTTATATTTTGCATTTTGTAGTTTAACAAATTTATGTCCAGTATACACCTCCCACACACTCATATATATATATAAACATATGTTCAAATATATGTATATATAGACATACTTAAATACATACATTCATATACGTAAGCACACAAACACTAACACACATCTGTATATGCATACACGTATGCATCTATTTATTATATGTACACACCTATGGCTGTATCTGCATATGTATAGATAGAATTATATACCTTGGTCTATGTATTTTAGCAATTTATGTATATATGGTCGGCGTTAGTGTGATGTGTGAAACACATCTGTTGCTGCTGCTGTTGCTCTTGGCAAGTGCTGAAGGTCGTAGAATAGAATAAATTATTCATGAAACACGTCTACTCAGAAATTAACATTTTAAATGATGACATGAATCGTATCAGAAGTGAGACAGCAGAGTGTACTTAAGATGCTCACTTTCCAAGACGGTTGCACAAACGAATTAGAGCATTCAAAAACATTTCGAAGACTTTGTATTAAAAGGTTGACTCAGAAACATTGTAACTGAAGATTGTACGAGATGAAGCGTTTACCTTACGGGGTGGCAACGTTAAGCACTGATGCCTACAAGTGCAAATCTATTACCAGTTCAATTATGCTTGAAGTACATTCGAACCAGTAAGAAAGCTATTCACTGTGTTACGTCGGTGTACACAAATGGAGCGAATATTAATTTCTGCTCTAGGCACCAGGCCCGAAATGTTGGGGGAGGGATCAAGTCGGTACTTAATTTATCGACACCGAAAGATGAAAGCAAAGTCGACCTCGCTAGAATTTGAACTCAGAATATAAAGACAAACGAAATACCGTTAAGCATTTCGCCCGGCGTGTTAACGTTTCTTATTTCTTTATTGCCCACAAGGGGCTAAACATAGAGGGAATAGACAAAGACAGACAAAGAGACTAAGTCGATTACATCGACCCTAGTGCGTAACTGGTATTTATTTAATCGACCCTGAAAGGATGAAAGGCAAAGTCAACCTCTGCGGAAATTGAACTCAGAACATAAAGACAGACCTAATACCGTTAAGCATTTCGCCCGGCGTGCTAACGATTCTGCCAGCTCACCGCCTTAATCAATGACGAATACCATAAATAAAACAGTCTTTGTCAGCTTGCAGCATATCATGTCCGGTATCTCTGACTGAAGAGGAGATAACCATTCCAAAATACTTGAATCTTATAGTGTGAATGGTTGGCGCTGCGCTACGACTTTAGGTGTATTTACACTGTTTGTCTACACCGAGATATTTTCTCCATGACAATACACAATGAATGGTTTCCTTACGAGTTCCAATATGTCCAACGCATATTTGAACAACAAATAGCATTGTACTGAAAGGTATAAACTTCTGAATCAGATCTAAATGAAAACGTTTACTTCTCTATAAATAAAGAATGCTTTTATTGGATGATGGGTCAAGGTTTTTGTTTTTTCTCATTAGATGGATTCCAACACTTTCTGGTATCTGGTACAATTGGCTTCTGATTACTGTTATAGTCGGAAGCTTGTTTCCAGTTCCATAGGATTATTGACTGCAAAAAGAGAAGAACGAACACTCACGTGGTGAGCGGAAGTAGTCTCCTTTGTTATGGGTTAAATATAACATTATAAGGAGAGTTCTAGAAGTGACAGTGAATTTCGAGTATAAGTATACCGTCTAATTGGTGGCTGGGAGCTCACAGTTCGTCGCTCATCTAGTGGAAAGCAATACGTTGTAGTGATATGTGCTAAAACTTACGAAATATCATTAAATGAAAATTATTATATTAGCCAGTATACTGTCTAATATAATGAGATTACTTCATGGTAACAGAATGACAGCTTCCAATTCAATTCCAGGGTCACAGAGGGTATCTACAACATATGTTGTTTCGTGTTAGGACATTAATGAAATATGTTATATAGACCAAGAGGGGAAATTAATAAACACACACATAAACACATACATACAGAGATATGTTTATGCGCGCGTGCATGTGTGTGTCTGTGTGTGGGTGTACGGTAGTGTGCTTCCACATTGCCACTTCAGGATAGAAATGAGTAAACTGCCGCCGCTGCACTTGAAGTGGAGAAGTATGTGCAATGATTGCCTTGCAGTCATAAGCTGTATATCATACACGGTATCTTAAGATGCCATCAGATACCGTGTAAGTCGCCTTGTACATAACAGCATTGGATAGACAGATGAATGATATGTCATACGATTGATGCCGGCAGCAGTAAATAAGTGCCTTCGGTGACTCAGTTGTAAGGTCGTGCCCGGTGTGTGTTATGTCCAGTATATATAATTATCGTAAATATTCTTGATAGCTACGCCCTATCTGTCCGGGGCGTTCACATTCCAATATATTGCTCTGTAACTGAAGATAAACCAGCTTCTTATGGTTATTTCCTTTTGTATAGGCTTGTTGTGTATATCTGTATCTATTTATATCTATCTATCTATCGGATGTGTGGTAAGTAACTTGCTTACAAACCATATGCTTCCGGGTTCAGTCCCACTACGTAGTAACTTGGGTAAGTGTCTTTTACTATAGCCTTGGGGCGACCAAAGCCTTGTGAGTGGATTTCGTAGACGGAAACGGAGAAGCCCGTCGTGTGTGTGTGTGTGTGTGTGTGTGTGTGTGTGTGTGTGTGTGTGTGTGTGTGTG
>NC_069002.1:33871716-33873751 GCF_001194135.2 Octopus bimaculoides | reverse complement strand
TGTGTGTGTATGTGTGTGTGTGTGTGTGTGTGTGTGTGTGCGTGTGTGCGTGTGTGCGTGTGTGCGTGTGTGCGTGTGTGTCTGTGTTTGTCCCCCCTCCAACATCGCTTGACAACAGATGGGCCTATGATCAGTTGTCGCAAGAATGTTACGCATTGAGTAGAAACTTACGTGAGAATATTCACAACTCTGTGATGGAATATACTAGTAATATTGCCTCTTCGGATTATAGTTAATAGCCTGTCATCCATTACCATGAGGTAAACAGGATCAATGCCTTCCTCGGTGGCGGTAGTTGCAGGACGTCCAGACCGTCGGCCATCTTTAAGAATCACTTCGCACTTCCTATATTTAACACCAGTTTAACACCATGAGAAAATTCATGAATGTCCTGGAGCGGGGGATCTAAACCCTTTTTCTGCAGGTAGTTGACAACAACACAATGCCAGATTTTGTCAATTTTCAAGACAAGTCGCTAATAGTAAATTTTAAAGTCTTCTTTGAACAGCCAGCTTTTAGTTTACTAGGAAGCAAACCATACAGTTATTAATAAAACGAGCTGAAATGAATGCATGCAAGACTCCACAGCTTCACATCACTTCTCTTCCTAGTTAGCCCATGACATTTTCAGCCCACTCTCGTAACTCGGGTTATTTTGTTATTTTGTAAATACGTACACACGTATTCTCCAATGACCATTTATCAAACCAATACATAAGCAGAATTTGATAAACAAATGAAAAAATACCAGTGCAGCAGTGGTTTTACATTATCTAATATATGAACAATGATAAATCTGATGTGAAGTACAAATATATAGTGCGTGTGTTTATTTGGTCACATAAAAATGACCGTCCCGAAATATACGAGTATCTCTTTCTTTTAGCTCACGATTTTACATCAGAAACCTTGCAAATCGAATACAAAAACAGTTGATGATGCTGGTCTTTTTATTATTGTTCAGGCAGTTTAATGCGAGCTTATCAGTCTATGATCAAAGTGGTTTTAGCTACGACAATGCGATTTGTTAAACTGGAGACATTTAAAAAAGACTATCAAACTGAGTTCCATGTATCGAGCGAGTGAGAGAGACAGAGACGGAGACAGAGAGAGCGAGAAAGTGAGAGTGAGAGCGAGAAAGTGAGAGAGAGAGCGAGAAAGTGAGAGAGAGAGCGAGAAAGTGAGAGAGAGAGCGAGAAAGAGAGAGAAAGAGAGAGAGAGAGCGAGAAAAGAAGCGTGAATACAACGAACGAAAGAATAAGGGAGAGCTAGCGAACGAGTGAAAGGGGGAGACAGAGTGGGTGAGAGAGGAAAAAGCGAGAACGAAAGAAAAAGAGAGAAAAAGAGAGAAAAAGAGGCGAAAGAGAGGGTGATGGTGCATATTTACTCTCTCGTTCATTAATTAGCGTGTTTAAAACGTTGACAATCCTCGTGTATCATGATTTTATATTCCCAAAACAGAAAAAAAAAAAAGCCGCGAGAGCATCCCGAACCTGTTACAGATATAACATAACAGAAGAAAATATCTATGGCTTAAAATACATTTAGACGCCCTAATTCAACTACAAAAGAGAAACAAGTTGCGGATTGAATTATTTGGAGCTACGAACCTTTACAATTACCCAGTCATGCATTCAAATTTCCGAAATTGAGCCGGCAGCTGGATATGGTTTAGAATTTCCTTTAGTAGAACATTACGCCGTGAAGTCTCGTTAGACGGATTATCAGATTTTTCTATATTACAGTACACTACATTTGCTGTTATTTTGGCTAAAAGGGAAACAAATAACCAGGCAGTCGGACTGGCGAATCACTGGGAAACAGAACGAACTACAAATGAAATCCGTTTCCATTTATCTTACATTTAATTGCAGTACGGTATTTAAATGATGCACAATATACACGCTACAGGCATCGCCCATCAACCGAATTCCGCGATGCAGAACGAGACGAATCGTTTGCTGATGTATTTCTGATAGGTGTTTGTGTGCGTGTGTGCATATATATATATATATATATATATATATATATATAT
>NC_069002.1:33869999-33871530 GCF_001194135.2 Octopus bimaculoides | reverse complement strand
ATGCATATAACTATATCTACATACATACCTATAAATATATATATATAAATGCATATAACTATATCTACATACATACCTATAAAAATATATATATAAATGCATATAACTATATCTACATACATACCTATAAATATATATATAAATGCATATACCTATATCTACATACATACATGTATACACATATATATGTATATATTTATATATATATACATATATATGTACATATATATATATGTCTGTATATATATAAAAGTATATATATGTATATATATATATATATATACACGCATATATATGTATATATGTGTGTGTATGGTTAAAAACACGAACGAACACATGCTTGGGGCACACATGAACTAACACACACACGCACAAACATGCATATATATATATATATATATATATATATATATATATATATATATTATGAAAGCGGATAAAGTGCTAGCTATATGTATGGTGTACAGGCTACGTTCTACAAAAAAAATGACTGACAGTAACCGAAACTGAAGCAATTTACTATTCATAAAAAGAGTTTGAAATGTTATGAGTTGTGCTGGTTACGTAGCCACTATAAAACGTAGCAATAAAAAAAAACAATATTTTGTTTTCGTGTTCCTTGAATGCATTTTAAATAAAAACAAAACAGGAATCGAATTGTGTTAAGATATTAGCTTTGTATAAAACCTCATAAAATCAGAATTGTATTAGTGACCATTCATAACATTCAAAGTTGGTTGGAAATGAAATAAATAGAAGAATCCATCCATAAGGTTTGTCTTTAAATCATAATAGTCATTTTTCATTTCCCTCCACATCTTTTTTTCTGTTTCATTACAAACATTCTCTATCCAGACCAAATATATAAGCGATTGTGATGAATATTAAACAAGGAAATGTGTGAGAGAAACCGCAATATTTAATTTAATTATTTTTTGCTGTTCAAGTAGAACAAAACAAAAATTCTATTCTCCCCTACACAATGTTTCTACCAAACTGTTCCTTATTATATGAGAACACTATAAATAGAGCGCACTAGCCGGTTTTTACCATTGCGAAGGAAAGGGGTGTCTGTGAGGTTGGTCGACGTACTAGTCATCGCAGATATATTACGTCTGTCTTCAGAAAAGCAAATATTTAAATGGGTTCTTCCATGTTTTTATACCTAATAAGCATACCTAAAACTCCATTAGCAATGAAATTGCGTAGACACGCACACTTACACGCGCATATATATATATGTATATATGTGTGTTTGTGTGTGTGTATGTGTATATATATATATGTGTGTGTGTGTGTGTGTGTGTGTGTATATAATACTTATAATATATATAATAATATAATATATATATATATAATACTATATATTTATATATATATTATATATATAATACTATATATTTATATATATATATTATATATATAATACTATATATTTATATATATATATTATATATATAATACTATATATTTATATATATATATTATATATATAATACTATATATTTATATATATATATTATATATATAA
>NC_069002.1:33869612-33869839 GCF_001194135.2 Octopus bimaculoides | reverse complement strand
TATATATATATATATATATATAATACTATATATTTATATATATATATTATATATATAATACTATATATTTATATATATATTATATATATATGTATATATTATACATATATATATATTATACATGTATATGTAAATGCATATACATATATGAATGTATGTATAGATATACACACACATACTCACACAAATATATATATATATATATATATATATATATATATATATAT
>NC_069002.1:33862543-33869602 GCF_001194135.2 Octopus bimaculoides | reverse complement strand
TATATATATATATATATATATATATATATATATATATGTATATGATATCAGGACTAAACAGAAAATAGATATAGTTACATGATCTAAAAAGAAGAATAGATAACTCCGGGTTAATTTAGTAATATTAGACTACTACTACAGTGAAGTATCTTTTTTTTCATTATACACTCCTGGTGAAAGCCTTAATGTGTAATTTTCCAGTCATTGTAATAATATGGCTCTCCATATATATTCACTGGAATCTTGTATATTAGTGTGTCATTCAGGCCAGACTAGAACATTTCGTCGAATAGAAGATTTCTAAAACACTCGCAAATGTTCAATGTTCTTGCCAGTAATCAGACTTACTATCCACTAATGTACGCCAATATTTAATATGTAAATAAACTATAATTCAAGAGCTGTTTATCCTGTTATGTCAAATAATATTAATCTTTAAGTAAAATATTTCTTCCAATTTCACATGTAATTTTAATTAATTTAGTTTTTGTTAAATGAGTTTCCTACGAATAGTTTCTCATCAGTCGTTAACAAAAATAAATAAGTAAATAACAATGTAGATCTGCAATTTTATGTTGTACACAACCAATGATTCAGATAGGATTGGATGGTCTCAACTGGAATGTCAAGACGTCTACATTGCCAGATTACGAATCAATCAGTGTGAAAAAACAAAAAAATGTTTTATACAAATTATTCTTGTATAATTCCAAAAATTCTACCGTTGTTTATTATTTAAATCTCTAGTAATAACACATGTAAACGTGAATATATCATACACTACTTTGTACACGTACCATTAAATGGAAACGTAAAAGATTAAAGAGAGAAAGTATCGAACAAAAATAAATTTTGGTGTTGAATAAAAGGTTTTTTGGAATCAATATTGAAATCATACTGAAGTGAAATATCATTCTGGATGCTGCTAAAATATGTCAGTCCGCTGTCAGAAGCATTAGCACACCGGATTAAAATGCTTTGGGACACTTCGTCCATCTTTAGTTCGCGAGTTCAAATTTCGCCGATGCCCAATTTGATTTTCATCAATTCGAAGTCGAGTGGTTGGGAGAGCGATTATCGAAATAAACCTAGGTGTATATCGAGTAAAAAAAATAACGTACGGTTTGTGGGAAGAGAAAATAATAGTGATTAAATAGAAAATATTTATTAGTGTTAATTATAATAAAAACTCCAGAGAATCTGAATTCCAAAAGTAGAACCCGGATATCAAGAAAAGAAATCATTAAAAAAATATGTAAATCCGAAATATAATTATCTCAGGTTTTTAGCATTAACAGTACGTTATTTAAGCTCAAGATTAGGAATTTTGTGGAAAGGGTGTTAATATATTTAATCGCTCCCTGAAAATGACTGAGAATTTGATTTAACGGTCTGAAAGGATGTAATTCAATGTTGATCTCAATGGAATTTAAATGCAAACTGTAATGACAAATAACAAAAATATCGACTCTTAAATAGTTCTGTACTTCCAACAATCTCAAGTGCTTAGTAGCCAATACTCATAACGGAAAAATAAAAGCAAGATATACAATTATTACCTCAATAAGTATGAAGTGGAATTCGAAAATTGCTTGACATCGCATACTAGATTCAAAACAAAATAATTAAAAGAAAAAAAGGGTTTTCAGAATAGAAATTAGTTAGCAGAACCTATTATATGAAAACTAAACAACAGAAACTCGGTAATTAGATAATTTTAAGCATTGAGAATCTTGTATATTTTTATATAAAAGCTTTACAAGATTTTAACACAAGCCGGAACACTTAATCTACTTGGACAAAATATAATAATGTAACTTTATATTCATCAGATTAATGTTAATGTATTAATATATTACATCGCCTCTATAGATCTTTTGTTTTACACCCTTCAAAGTAATTTATACTCTTTCAGTATATTACACTTATCGCCATAACAATAATACGATAGCTTTCTAGAGTGTCACCTCTTGATATTACGCATTCTCTTTCAATTTATTTACTCTGAGGTTGAGTAATGCTAGTATTGTTTGCAACAAATTCAGGCAAACCAATGGCAACGACTATGCATGTGCGTGTGGGAGGCATATATGAGTATATGCACATATATGTAAGCATATGGATATGAAAATAAACATAACACATAGAAGACACTTGCCCAAGGTGCTACGCAGTGGGACTGAACGCAGAACCATGTGGTTGGTGGGCAATCTACTTACCACGCAGCCACTCCTGCACCCTTGTTTATACAAATAAAGATCAAAGTTACCATCAAACACACAGAGAACTTGCATACAAAGATTGTCTGACAGTATACAAACGCAATTT
The DNA here is from genome assembly GCF_001194135.2 of Octopus bimaculoides. Lineage (NCBI taxonomy): Eukaryota > Metazoa > Mollusca > Cephalopoda > Octopoda > Octopodidae > Octopus > Octopus bimaculoides. The sequence continues at coordinate 33,867,274 of NC_069002.1, read as the reverse complement.
ATAAATGATAGTGTTAACATATGAAAGACGTTCTTAAAATTCTATAAATAACAATTATCCTTTGCTTTTTTGCAACTACCAGTTATGGTCTTCTTGCTTCTTTGATAGAATCCATCTCCAGATTTCTAGGAGGAATGCTAACAAATATAAAAACATAAAGATTTATGTACACAACGTCTCTGTCTATGTATGAATGTGTGTATGATATAGATTCAAAATTTTGAGATGAAATTAAATGTTAATTTACTTTAAACTTCATACAGAATTCCAATATGTATAACATTTGAAAGAAATATGGTATTGGAGATAAATACATTTGACTTGAAAACTTACAGAAAAATGTTATTTATTGACTAATTTATATAAAATATACTGAAAAATGTAGCAACGAAAATATAAATGAAATATGTCCAAGGAAATACAGTAAAGAATCTAACAAAGTATATATTTGGAATTGAATGAAAGAGACACAGAGAAACATATGGTGAGAAAAATGAAATGAATTAGATGTAGGAACGTTAAAGGAATCGTTTTGCAGAATAAAACGTGAAGACGAAATGAAACAATTGTATCTTTTGAAACATATGTTAGATATAAGTTACACTACATATAATCTAGAATATATAATTAAACACTTTTTCAAATTGTTATTTATTTGTAAGTCTTCAATCATACACACATAAATATATGTATGTATGTATCTACAGAAAAAAATATAGGCAAAGTCGTTCGAATCCAGTCACATAAACATACAAAACACACACACATGTATATATATAACTCAATATATATAAATATATATATATATATATGTGTGCATATATATATAGAGAGAGGTCTTGTATAAATATGGATGTATATGGAATTAAAATTTAGCATGTGAAGTTTAAAATTTTACTCACAGTTTTGCAGTTTTCGTATAGAAATATTGCAGCTTTTACTTTCGTAGGCACACGTTCTGAGGTGGCGCATATGAGGGAAGCTATTCTTTGTATATCTGTATCTCTATATCTATCTATCCATCTATCTATTTCTTCTTCTTCTTTAGTTGCCGAGCTAGTATAATCATTAGTACGCCCGACGAAATGCTTAGCGGCTTTCCGTTTGTCATTACTTTCTCACTTAAAATTCCGCCGAGGTCATTTTCGCTTTCCACCTTTTTCTGGTCGCTAAAGAAGTATCAATCGAATCCTTAGGTCGATACAAACGACTTACTCCCTCCCACAAAATTCCAGGCCGTGTGCCTATGGTAGAAAATATTACAGTTATCAACTTTCATCTGAAATACAAAAGTAACCTCTTCTTACGAAACTCCATTACAATACACAGTAAAAATTTTGAGACCCAGTATCAATGAGGTTTACACACTAATTTTCATTTTACTGCTGTAGTCATATTCACACTCTAAATGTGCAGTGTAACGTAAATCAACCGTACACCAAATGATATGAATTCGAATCACATACAGTAGATTTCGGAACAAAATTCTCAATACTGGGACCCGAAGCTTTAATTTAATCTGGTTTTAAAATTCTCATCAAACCCCAATCAAAATCTTGTGATCATCTGAGAGAAGCAATACAACTGATAATATAAGCGTTGGTAAAACAAAAATGGTGGAGTGGTCATGAGTGGAACAGCTTTGATCGTAGAACTGCTCGATGAATTGAAAACTGGGGCTAATAAAAGCAACAACAATAACATCAACACCTAATAAAGACGTGTTTGTGAGTGGTTATTTCGTTTCGAATCTTTCCGCCAGACCTTCATGTAAACAAGAAGAAATTACGTCAAATATAACTTTATCTTTTAATGTTTGTTATACATGTTAGGAAGTTCTTAGCTAGCTCAAATATATAAACTCTTTGATCAAAGAATGATGTAGTATTAGTAGCAATGGAGCGCTTCGATAAATTAATGATGCGTATGAGAGACTACTTGAAAATTGTTTAATAAATACGGCTAACTGTTATATAAATCTCATGGGATTTGGCGAGATTTGATAACAGTCTTTAGTAGTTTGCTTCAGTATGACTGTTTTTTTTTTATTTTCTTTATTACTACTTTCATTATATTTATTCATTATATGTTGTAGTCATTTTTGTTGCAGCTTTAATGGATAGATGCTTGGTTCAAATCTAGTCGACTTAGTCAATTAACTATATTGAAAGGAGTACACTAGAGTTGGAACAGCAACTTGTAAAGTAAAAGCGAATGTAAATACGTCTTTTCCGGTGAACTGATTAAATATGTACTAATTAAATATATGAGAAGTTGAATCAAGCTTTTTAGATTTTTCACATTTAGTTATATTTATCAACGCCTGAGCGGCTTGACAAACTTTATGGATCGTAATTCTAACCAATAATAATACGAATGTGCCTGCCAGTGTACCAGCCGTAATGTGAATTTTACTAAATATTCTCCAGTATGTCTGGAATGTCAGTTAACCTAGTACCCGTAAAATTTACCTAATTTCTACTCACTCTCTATCCCCGACACCCATCCCATTAAACAGACAGCCTCCAATACATGCACGCAATTTACCAACTCTTGTGTCTTCCTAACCTCTTCCCCAGAAAACCGCATTCCTTCCGGATTCATAAACACTTTTTTCTATCCCTTACTTCCCACTGACAATTTTTCTTCTTCCTTTCTCTGATGAATGACTCGCTTCCGAAATGTTAACTATCTTTTACCTTTCTAATTGTAAACGAAACAAATACCGCCTTTGTTAAAACTTGTCCATATTGAGTGCCTTCTGGTTTTTACTTATTCAATCTATATATACAAACACAGCCCGTATCTAACCTCCACACATTATATGCATAGATTATATAAATGTACATATATATCTGTGCGCGTGTGTGTATTCAGATATGCTTGTGTCTAGATGCATATTTGTGGAGGTTCAATGGCCCAGTGGTTAAGGCAGCGGACTCGCGGTCGTAGGATTGCAGTTTCGATTCCCAGAATCGTTGAGAGCGTTTATTGAGCGAAAACATCTAAAGCTCCACGAAGCTCCGGCAGGGGTTGGTGGCGAACTCTGCTATACTCTTGCACCACAACATTCTCTCACTCTTTCTTCCTGTTTCTGTTGTGCCTGTAATTCAAAGGGTCAGCCTTGTCTCACTTTGTCACGGTGAATCTCCCCGAGAACCACGTTAAGGATACACGTGTCTGTGGAGTGCTCAGCGACTTGCACGTTAATTTCATGTGCGGACTGTTCCGTTGATCGGATCAACTACAACCCTTGTCATCGTAACAGACAAATTGCCACAGTATGCATGTTTAGAACCAGCATCTTCAAGAAAATATAAGCTATTTGACATATAGCCATACCTGCGTAGCAGATCATATTTAACAGAATACGAACCTCCACTCCATGAGCCATTTAAAATGCCACCGAACTATCGATTTGGCGTTTTACTTCAACTCAGTGTTATCTCTTAGATTCTATTGTATTCACTGGTAGAATAAGACAAAACAATAAAGAACGAATGAGCAACAACAAAATCAACAATTGAAACGTAAAAAAAAGCCAAGTCACAGTTCTTGTAATCACTTCTCCCCACCTCAAAATTCTTGTTTCTTCCTTTTCACTTCTTCGTCTTTCTATATGCTTCACGTTCTTTGTTGCGCTATCACCCTTTTCCTTATTACTCTCTCTCTCTCTGTCCCTCGTTTTCCCTCCCGTCTCTCACTCTCTTTTATGTCTCTATATTTCTGATTGTTCTTCTCTCCGTTTCTCTCCCCCACCAAAAGTCTTTCTCTGTTACTCATATATATCACAATTTCATCCATCCGCGTCTGTCTCTCTTTAATCTCCCTTGCTTTCATTCGTTCTTTCTGTCCATTAGTAACATACTCACTCTTTCTTTCTTTCTCTTTCCCTCTAAGTTTGTCTCTCTCCCTCTTACATTGGCTCTCTCTGTCTCTCACCCTCCCTCTTGGTCTGCATTGATACCAAGACAAGGAAGTTCTTCAGAAAGTGCACCATAAAAAGAGAATTATGCAAGAAATGTTCTCATAAAACCAGCAGAGACAAAAGGAATTTGGTAAGCAGTGCCAGTTTAAATTAGGTTAGAGTTGCAATACTTGAGGCAATTACTGTTTGCTAGCCATTGTGCCTTCCACCAAAACTTGAATTTTTCTCATTCAAGTATTGGAATACAATGGTATGTTTTGGGAAATATAATCTTAAGCTACCCCTGTTGCAATATTAAAAGCTTGGTCAAATTTTATTTCTGCTTTCATTTCTATTGTTTACTGCTGTACTATTCTGAATATTCACAAAGTAACCGATAGAAATAGGATACGAATCTCCCCTGGGTCACACGTTATACGCTGTTCATTAAAGACGGATGATGTTATCTTGCAGACATGGAGGTTTTAATTACAGATGCATCGCACATACGTATTTTCAAGGTGTTCAAGCGAATATTAAGCGATATCGCTATACAAAAATGGAATTCTTTGTCTGTTGATATGATGTAGCATTAAAGGCAATTGGAAGAACATAAGCAAATGTCGTTTTGGCTCTATTAGAGGAAAAAGGAGTAAAGCTGATATGAATGATGAATGGAACCGTACTCATAAATATATATGTTCGCGTGCGTGAGTGTGTGTGTGCCTAAATATATGTGTGTGTAGGGCCGCGTCTGTGTGTGTATGTATATGTTGTGCGTGTAATATATATATATATATATATATATAAATATATATATATAT
>NC_069002.1:33859610-33862211 GCF_001194135.2 Octopus bimaculoides | reverse complement strand
TATATATATATATATATATATATATATATATATATTATATATATATATATTTCTTTTCTGCCCACAAGGGGGCTAAACATAGTGGGGAACAATCGAGAACAGACAAAGAGATTAAGTCGATTACATCGACCTCAGTGAGTAACTGGTACTTGATTTATCGGCCCCGAAAAGGCAAAGTCGGCATCTGCGTAGTTTGTACTCAGAACATAAAGACGGGTGAAATACCACTAAGCACGTCACCCCGTGTGCAATATATATATATATATGTATATATATATATACACACACACACATATATATATATATATACATATATATATTCATCATACGCAGGTTCTTGGTAAGTCCAAACGTCATCAATATCCTAACTTTGTTATATACACGCATCGCGCGCACTCCCCCTCTACACACATACACACACACACGCAAAGACAGGCACAAGCACACGCATATATATCTTTATTCCTATATATCTATATTGGAAGAGACAACTAAATATATATATGTATGTACATATGTTTGTACGCGTATATGGTTGGTGTTTGTGTGAGTGTCTTTGCTTTTAGAATATTCTGGGAAAAGTTATCAGTCTATATTCTTTCAAGTTGTTTGTTTGGTACTCAAAAATCTTTTTATGCATTTCCTATATTCTTAAATTTGTTTATGCTTTTTATTATTCTTATGATTTTAGGATATGCTGTTCCCATCTGCATGACTCTTCTGGGCAATAAGATACGATTACACATCATCATCATCATCAACGTCATCATCGTCATCATCGTCATCAGCAGCGCAATTGTCATCATTTTCATGGGCAACGTCAGTAGTGGTAGTAGTACAGTTATAATTAATGAAACTTCTCTTACAATTTCTTTATTTTTTTTTTGTTAAATTCTGAGCTGTATGACATTTTCAAGCTTCACACTCGAAACGTTTTCCTTTCAACAATCATTATAAAAGCATACTTCTATAAGCACATATTTTTTTCGGCAATTACAATTTCAGAAATATTTTGAGTGTTGCTATAATATAAAGCATGTATAACTTGTGATCTGATTATAGTTGTTTTCGTAAACACTACTAAAGCTTTCAGTATTCCGATAATTATGTTTCCTTATTATGTTTCATATATTCTTTTTCTTTGAATTTATTCTAGTGGTTACGATAAATTGTTAAATCCTGTCATCGTTACAACATGCACTTTTGTATAAAGGTTGAGATTTTAACGTTTTAACGTTTACTAAGTTTACAAATTTAATAATGTTCAGGAAAATATTCTCCCTTCATTGACGTATGTGTGCATGTGTATTTCTTCTTTTATCATTCAGTTGTTTTCGTCATTCAACACCGGCCATACTGCAGCAAACATTTTGAATGGTTTAGTGGAGAAAGATAACACCATTACTTACATTGTTTCAAACCTGATATTCTACCGTATTCTCTTGCCGAATCTCTAAGAGGTAAGGGGACGTGAACAAAACAGCACCGATGGGTATATAATAAATATATATATATACATACATACATATATATATATATATATATATATATATATATATATATATATATATATATATATATATATATATATATATATAGAGAGAGAGAGAAAGAGAGAGAGAGGGAGAATTCACAAAAAACAAAATACGAAGACAGGTGGTGTAGAAAACAAACGTATGTTTGTTACATTCATCACCTCTCTTTTTTGTTAACTGAAAAACTATATAACCCATTTTACTTTATCATTATTTACATAAAAATATATATTATATACTTAAAGTATACATACATATATATAATTAAGATTGATATATAAGTGTTCCTTTTGCATCTACATATGCATAGATACAGGTATAAACCGCCCATCAAAACGTACTTATATAATATAAGACATAAATAATACTTGTTTAACAACCTGAGAACTATAAACATAAGCTTAAAAATATTACTTGAAAAATCCATAATTGCCTCCCCTTAACCATTAATTATCCCTCTGATTTCGTTTATCTAAAGAGTTCAATCTGTGTTCATATAAGCGACTTTATTACCCCTTTCAACAAATATTCCTTATTTACCTATTTCTGTTCCATCGATTAACGGTTTTTATTTTTGAAATTACCTGAGCAAGAGTCTCCTCTTAACTGACCAGACCCTTTCTACTTAAGAATTGGAGTAGTACAGAATATTTTCACCCAGACTACGAAGTAAGCATATATAGAATTATTGATATTTTCTGTAATAAACTCCATTTACGTTATATAGTTGTGTCAGGTAGTAAATTACAACAATTTTCATGTTTATGGTTTGTAGAATTGTATGATAAGTCTTGACTGCTCCTATTATCACGTGCGCAGAATAGAAATATTTTGCCTCCCAGTTCACTTAATTCAGTTTTACTGTTTTGAAATGCTCCTCGTTTAATTTAATTATGCTAATTGATTAGGAAATTATCGATAAATAAATTATGGTTAACTGTTGTCACATTAAGTTGTATAACTCCCGGTATTTTTACTTTTCACTTTTTTAATTTATGACATAACCAAAATAGTCCAACAGAATTGTATATTCAACTTACGCCGGTAGTAGCCTCCCCCCCCCCCC
>NC_069002.1:33857205-33859067 GCF_001194135.2 Octopus bimaculoides | reverse complement strand
ATATATATATATATATATATATATATATATATATATATATATATATATAGATAGATAGATAGATAGATAGATAGATAGATAGATAGATAGATAGACAGACAGATGGATATAGATATGTATGTATGTATATTCACACGCTTGTAATGGTATTTTAACCTAATATAGTCATATCGTAAATCCGTCATATCGCGGTTTATTATTTAATCTTACGTCGGTTCCTCTGCGGTGTTGTTTTGCAATTATAATAAAATAAATATATACACATTATAAAAATATCGTTTTAAATATACAGTATAGTACTGTTTCTACTTCGCTCATTTTTACTTATTGCATGGGTGCTGGAACATGATATCCGCGCTAGTCGAGTGATTACTGTATAGTGAATGTGAAGTTTTATATGTGAGTATTCAATGCAGCCATCTAGCAATCGTTAGCACATCATGAACATAATTAGCGGCATTTCGTCCGTTTATAGAATCATGTTTGAAATGACGCCGCAATCAGTTCATTGCTCATCCTATCGATGTTGATAAAATAAGTCGCTTTTGAGCACTGGTGTCGATCTAATGGACGTACTCCCTCTCCAAACTTGTCTTCCTTGTTCCAAAATATCAAATCAATATTCATATGTGAGGTTGCGTGGTTTCGAGCCTTAATGTTGCACTCACGATCACCATAATAGACACACCATACACCCACAAGCACTCTGTAAATTGTTATTGGCACTCCGTCGCTTACGACGTCGAGGGTTCCAGTTGATCCGATCAACGGAACAGCCTGCTCGTGAAATTAACGTGCAAGTGGCTGAGCACTCCACGGACACGTGTACCCATAACGTAGTTCTCGGGGATATTCAGCGTGACACAGTGTGACAAGGCTGGCCCTTTGAAATACAGGTACAACAGAAACAGGAAGTAAGAGTGAGAGAAAGTTGCGGTGAAAGAGTACAGCAGGGTTCGCCACCATCCCCTGCCGGAGCCTCTAAAAGCTTTAGGTGTTTTCGCTCAATAAACACTCACAACACCCGGTATGGGAATCGAAACCGCCATCCTACGACCGCAAGTCCGCTGCCCTAACCACTGGGCCATTGCGCCTCCATACACGCAGTAGTGTCAAATGAAAATCAAAACTTACGCTTAAATTGACAAATCGAAAAGGTGTCTTATAGCTTGCGGTTATACATTGGGTTCACCAATGTGATACTGAGGTTTTACTCATAAGAATAATTAGGATGTTTATGATTTCTATGATTTTAATAATAGCTTCGTTCAATGAGGTTGACCTGGGGTGAAACAGCAACGAAAACAATACGAATAAACCGTAGAGTTAATATTCGTCTGATTAAATTAAATTATAAGTACTTTCAAATAATCTTACGCAGAAAAAAACATTCGCTTACATACATAGAGTGACGAATACGAAATAAGTTTCAAATTTGTAATTAATACTTTCAGAAGATTTGAATGAAAAAAAATATAATTAATTAATTAATTACTTCGAGATCATATAGCGATTGAACGCAGGGAAATAGATGCCGCATATTTGAACGTTTAAGCTTACAAAGACACATATCTGCACGCGTACACAGGCACATACACACATACACACACATACATATATGTGTATATACGCACACGTACGCACGCCTACATATACGTGTATATACGCACACGTACGCACGCCTGCATATACATCTATTTATATGGATGTGCATACGATAACATTGTATGCATAAATACAAATAAATATATTTCTACATATGACAATATACGAACTTGTACATAAATAAATATACGTAAACACACACACACACACACACACACACACCCACACACCCACACACACACATACACACACACACA
>NC_069002.1:33855558-33857195 GCF_001194135.2 Octopus bimaculoides | reverse complement strand
CCACACACACACATACACACACACACACACACACATTTATAATCAATCGCAAACATATACGCATACATTAGTCCTGACAAACATATATTCGTACACATAAATATACATACACATACATCCCCCCCACACACAAACATATTCATAAATAAATATGAAAAAAGGTCCTACACTAATGGTTTCTTTTGTAACCCAGTGTTTTGAGAGTGTATATACTCCGCCGCGCTATTTCAACCCCACTAAAATTCACAAGACATATACATTAAGTATATTTATCATACTAGTGAAGGCGGTGAGCTGACAGAAACGTTAGCACACCGGGCGAAATGCTTAGTGGTGTTTCGTCTGCCGTTTCGTTCTAAGTTCAAATTCTACCGAGGTCGACTTTGCTTTGGAAACTTTCGGGGTCGATTAGATAAGTACCAGTTACGCACTGGGGTCGACGTAATAGACTTAATCCGTTTGTTTGTGCTTGTTTTTCCCCTCTGTGGGTAGTAAAGAAATAAGAAATGTTAGTACACTGGGCAAAACGCTTAGTGGTATTTCGTCAGCCTTTAGGTTCCGATTTCAAATTCCGCTGTGATCGATTTTGCCTTTCATCCTTTCGGGGTCGATAAATTAAGTATCAGTTGCGTACTGGAGGTAGATCTAATCAACTGGCCCTCCATCAAAAAATTCGGGTCTTGTGCCTAGACTAGAAAAGAATATTTATTATACTTGTGCGATTTTTATTCCATAAGTAGTTTTCTCTGAGATATGCAATTTTCGGGCATACAAGTTCATGATTTTACAAGCCAGATGCGTATTAGTTGTGGACCAGCTAGGAGGAAGCTTGCTTTCAACCCTGGCGGGCACGAGAGATTCGGGCGCCACATAATTGCCAGTATCGAAAATGGAGAGCTGTCTTACCCTTTATCTTAGCTGTCCAAGACGCCGAGCTGTTTTACACTCAAAGCTCTGACGGTGTATATACTCCACCACGCCATTGCAGCCAAAAGAAAATCCACCAAGCGTAGACATTAAGTATATGTAGTTAATAATACATATAGCAACCACATAGCTCCGTGTTCAGACCCACTGCGTGACACCTTGGGCAAGTGCTTTCTATTATAGCTTCGGGCCGACAAAACTAAAAGTAGCCTGTCGCATATATATATATTTGTGTGTATGTTTGTCCCCTCACCATCGCTTGAGAACCGATGCTGGTGTGTTTACGTCCCCATCAATTAGCGGTTCAGCAGAGGAGGATGATAGAGTAACTACTAAGCATATATAAACTATTCTATTCTTTAATTCTTTTATATATTTCATCCCTGAGGCCAGTAAGTATCACACACGCAAACCTACACACACACCCAAATACACACACACACACGCACCCACACACATATATATATATATATATATATATAGAGCATTGAATCGTTTTGGAAATTAATGAATTGATATTCATCTCGTCGGGTATAAAAAAAGTTTATTTCACTACAGCGAGCTCTTCTCTCGACCCGTTCCTCAAACATAGTTCCAGCTGATAAAGAATATTAGCAGCATCCAAAACTAAAGCAAAGATGTTACATCAATATTTTTTTAAAAATAAAATACAATGACCAGATGTTATCCCATAAATATAGTTAATATAG
>NC_069002.1:33849421-33855178 GCF_001194135.2 Octopus bimaculoides | reverse complement strand
GTGTTTTCCAAAATATTGGTGTGGTCTTGTTACACACACGATAGAAAAAGCACTCACATATTGGTCCAAGTATATATATATATATATATATATATATATATATATATATATATATATAGAAAGAGAGAGAGAGAAAGAGAGAGAGAGAGATGTATGCGTGGCTAAACGAAACAAAAGGCACTGTACACAATTATTGAGAGTTACTTGTATTGTTCTAAATAATGTGTACCGCATTCCGAGCTGCATGAAGCTTCGAATTCACTCATCAGAGGAGCCTCTCCTCAGCTGCGCTAGGGGTTTCGAATCTTAAGCTCATGATACGGCAACGGTATAACATCGGGAGAATTCATTCGGAATTGAAGAAAAAAACTTAAAAACTTAAAGACCTGTTTGTTCATGGGTAAATCGTCGTCGGCATTAATTCACATCTGAGCGGTTGTTAGGTAGTGATTCATTGATCCTCTTCATTATGATGAGTGCTAAGGGTGCCGACGGCTCAGGTTGTTGTTCAGACAAAGGACGGTATAGAAGAGCCGGGGTCATTTATCGCAGAGTAGTGTTGTGTTGGACAAGGAAGTAGGAGTAGCACGTTCCGCCTTTGACATCTATTCACTACCTCTTGACGTCTGTTATTTTCAATCTGGATAAATGATTGGAGAAAAAATTGCTTTGGAGTAACATTTTACAGAGCCTACCCGAACGTTTCCCTTCTCGTTAAGTAATTTCAACTGACTCACAATTCGTCACCTATGTGACGGAAAATAACGCGTGATAGTGTAATGAGAGAATGCTGAAATACATTGACGCCGATACTGCTAACAGTCGCAGTAAAATATGTATATATGAAATTCCCTGTGTTAACGTTTAAGTAATACTAATAAATATAAGGTTGTATCACAGACACGAAATTCAAGATGAGACGCATAAATAAAATATGGTAATATGGGCTGAGGCAGTACACTACATACCGCCATAACTGTCTTTTCGAAATAGATTTATTTCTATTATTTCGAAAAGTACAAATGACCTTACTTCATATCTATTTCAAATAATATTTAAAAATGTATCAATGAAATCCCAAACAAGTCCACCAGAATAATATACACATACGTATACATCCATGTACCTACACGCACAAAGCACAAAGACCGACAGACACACACACGATTTACGTATATATATTTATATATTCATGTAACTAAATGTGAGTATACATATATGTGCGTGTATTTATATATATATATGTGTATATACATATATATGTATGTATGTAGTAATACAAACACACACACACACACACAGATATATAAGCATAGATGTAAATAATAAAACACACGCATATATGTATGCATTCATATTTCTGCGTGTGTGAGCGTATATGTGTTTGTGTGCGCGTGCGCCTGTGTTGAATTATATTACGCCTTAATAGTAGTTATGCGTATGCATATGAACTGATGCATCAACCCCTGTGAGAAAAAGAGAGAGAGGCGGAGAGAAAGGGAAGAGAGAGTTTGTTTACAGAAAAAGAAACTAAATCACATGTTTCCCTAAAATAAAAGTAAAAATACAAAATTGTTGTTTTGACTTAGGCATAATAATTATAATTAGCCAGCCAATCACCTGCAGCAATAACACGATCCATACATTATGCGCTACACACATGTGCATATAGACTAACAACTAGAGACACGCATACGTATGCAAATTTATAGCTATGTGTATTTAAGAATTCATATGTGACATATTTGCACAGGAACCTATTAAAGAAATCAAGCAGGTGAAATATACTTCTGTGTAGTTGACAGAGTGTGTAGGTGGAGGGGTTCAATAGTGTTTACAATGATTATAATTAAATTCAACAAATTATTCTTTAGGGAAGAAACCTTTGCTAGTTGCTTATATATATATCCGCTTATTATTTAAAATATACTGCGTTGCATAGTGTGTCGGAGTTACGTGTTCCTGAAAACATATTTATCATAAAAGTACGTAGATATATTGAAAAAGAAACATGTATAGACTGTGTTTGAAGAACACACACACACACAACATGATATATTGTCTGAAATTATAAAATTAGAGAAATAAAACTTTAGGGTGAACAATAACCATATTATATATCGTTATATCATATAACCAGATTATCTGGAGAAGCGAACACGGAATTACCGATCGGAGGAATTTACGTGTGAGTAACAATCGACAGTAGTCATACTATGTTAAATACTAACTGATGTGGTTAGCCGTAACCTGGAGCATATCTGAGAGTCACAACGGTACCCGCGCGGATGATTTTCACTCGAAACTCACAAATATATATAAAAATATAAATATATATATATATATATATATATATATATATAAAATCAGATTTGAAGGGACTCAGTATTACGAGAGGTGATCTCAGGCAGCACTATTACCAACATCGTAAATCAGAATGCAGGGAAATATTCAGTTTTACTTAAAGAACTCCAATTCATGCACGTTGAAATTCCAGGGATTATTTGTTATCAATGCAGTATATCCAGTGGTGTATGTATGTATGTATGTATGTATGTATGTATGTATGGGTATGTATTTCTGTATCTATGTATGTGTTAATGCGTATATGTACAGGCTCGCATATGAATATTTATAATGAAAATATGTCATGTGTGTGTGCGTATGCATTAAATATACATGCGTGTTTCCGTGTATCTGTGTTTGTGTTTGTTAAATATGTTATTTTGAGGATACGATTTATTCCAGTTGACATTTCCTATTGGCATATGCCATCCAGTTGTCATGCATTGAACAATGATATCCAATTATTTTACTTTTTTTTTTTCAATTCCTTCTCAGACACTCACTTCCGCATGCAGTTCTTCATTCGCATCTTTCTATCTGTTGCGTTTGGCAGTAAGTGGTACGTGATCATTGAACTAATATGAACACTGATAAAATGATCATTGACACACAGAAATACGCCCCTATTTATATTTCTAACCACGATTTAGATTATTAGTTTTATTTACAGAGTTAAATTCTGTAAGGTTTCTAGCCATTTTAGGGCATTGGAGATACATTTCTTCCCATTCACCACTAGAAATAAGAAACCAAACAAATACTTAAGGTTTGAAACGCTCAATTCAGTACATAATTCAATATCCTCAGTACATTATTCATTCAAGAAACACTTACTCTTCAGAAAAACATCGATGAAATTTAGGAGCAACAAGTGAGTCTACCTATGAAGCATGGAATACATGCTGAAGGTGATACAGGAGATGATCTCGCTACAGGTACTGCTGCCCAAAATTATGACAATGATGATGATGACGAGGGGCAAGAGAAAGAGCAGGAGGAGGCGGCGAGGATTGTGATGATGGTGATGAGGAGAATGGCGACGATTACAAGAATGAAGTTAATGCTTTTTTCTAAGATGATGTGTACGACAACTACGAGTATGGAGGGAAAGGTATGATGCTGATGAGGATGAGGTGGAGGAGGGGAGTGGAAGAGAAGGAGGGACAATAAGAAGATGGCGAAGAAGAGAGGTGTACCAGGAGGGAGAAGTGAAAGAGGAGGAGTAGGAAGAAGGGGGAAAGGAAGAGGAGGAGCGGAAAGTGGAGGAGAAAAAGAAGGAATAGGAGGAGAAGAAACAGGAGGAGAAAACGGAAGTGGAGGAGAAGAAGGAAGAGGGGGAAGAGGAAAAGGAAAAGGAAGTAGAGAGAGAGGAGGAGGACAGGGAAGGGGAGGGACAGAAGGAAGACGACAAAGAAGCGCAAGGAGAGTAAGAGGACAAGGGAGAGGAGGCTGACGAAGGTGAGAAGGAAGAGGAGGTAGAGGAAGAGGACAAGGAAGAGAAGGAACGGGAAGGGTAAGAAAAGGGGTTGGAGGAGATGGGGAGAAGGAGGAGGAAGTGGAAGAGGAGAGGAAGTTGAATGAAGACGGGCAGGAAAAGAAAGCGGGAATGATGATGATTATGATGATCGTAGTGTTGGTGATGATAATGATGATAATATTGCCGACGTCAACTATGTCGAACATCAGGGTTATTGTGATTATTAATCTCGTGCTGACGACCATGTCGATGATGATGTTGTCAGCGATAGCAGTAATTAAGACGATAACAAATCTAATGTTACTTTCACACGGCAATCGATATTAAAAATAGTGTTTTCTACTCCAGCAATTTTCATATAAGGAGAGAGAGAGGGAGAGAGAGCGATAGATAGATAGATAGATAGATAGAGGCGGAAATGGCGCATCCAGGTGCCTCTAATTCCCTGTGTTTATTCCGTTGTTAAAGGAGAGGCGTGAAGTGTGAACAACTTATTTTTACTGGGCGTATACCTTGAATTGGAGTAATACTTCAAATAGCAGGTGTTAAATTTAATTTGTGAAGCTAGGCCGAAATTGTTAGTAATACAATATATGGGTGTGTGAGTGTGTGTTTATGACTATAAGTCAATATATATATATGTGTGTGTGTGTGTGTGTACATATATATGTGTGTACATATATATATATACATACGTACATACATAGATACAGGCACTTGCATGTGCATATATACATATATATGCAAAAATACATATATATATATATATATATATATATATATATATATAATACAAATAATATGTGAGTATATGCATATATATGTACATGTATGTACATACATCAACATGTATATATAGATGTATATCTGGGTACAGGACGTCACAACAATGTGGGGAAAATGAAAAACAATACATAAACAGAGTACAGAAAACACACAGGCCACATTGAGAACATTTCCTTCAGCAGCTACCACCATTCTAAAACTAAATGTTTCGAAGAGTTAGGGCAGGGCGCATTGTTAGAATAGCTCTTCCTTCGGAAAATAATTAAATTTGTAGTGCGGAGGAATATCGTGGCGAACAGATAACATGACAGGAAAACGAAACAGTGGAAATAAACAACAAGGGCTAATAAGGCCAGACGTGAAAATATATATATGTATACTGAACGCTGTGATGAGACGAACTGGAAGGGGGAGAGAAGAACTTCGTCCTGGCTTGGCAGTAGCCACGATAAAAAAGGAGGCAGAAGCCGGACACACGTGACCAGCGAGGGTTAAGTTGAAAGAGTGGTAGAGAGAGAAAAAAGGGGAGGAAGTAGAATATAGATGAGCAACGAGAGACAGGGAGGAAGAGGGAGATATAGTACTGAAGGGGAGATGCGAAGAACAACAGAAGGAAGAACGAGAGGGGGAGATGACTTTATCACCAGGACCTTAGAATAACACACATGCAAATATTAATGAGTTTATTCAGAGCGATTCCAGTCAGAACTATTCCATCGAAAATGGGTCACTTGACCATTTAAAAGGATTCCACCAACATCGTACTTCTGTTATACCACTCCACATTCTTCTTCTTCTTCTTAGCCACCTCCTTTATCTACTACTACTGCCGCTTAAACAATCAAAGACACGAATTCCTATCAAACTTCCACTAACTGCTGCTAGAATTCACATGAGTAAAAATATGAGAAACAGAGACTGAAAAAAAAAGGAAAATGTCCCTTGAATTTGAAAACTATGGAAATATTTGAAAAAAAAAACATTTCATTTAATTTTTCCACAATTTATTAATATTTTTTTTCATGCTTTACTCAAAGTTGAAAAACGTCGCAAAAACTGAAATCGGTAGTAAAATGTAGCGTCCAATAACACTATCCGTATCACGTCCTCACTTTGTTGTTTTTTTGAAACTATATATATATATATAT
>NC_069002.1:33847929-33848865 GCF_001194135.2 Octopus bimaculoides | reverse complement strand
TCTCAGGTCATCCCATAAGTTCTGTCCGAATAAAGTGATCCAGATTATCTTTGCAATTTACTGTACATTGCAATAAACTTTTCAAATGCAGTGTGAGTATTCCTGAAAGAAAATACTCTGGTTGGTCGCTTAGCATTTTATTTGTTGCTGGGATCGCTTATTCTTGGATCAATCCAGAACCAGGACCGATTTATCGAACGTGTTCCCTGCTTTCTAACAAGATAATTAGCTGCAATGTATGGCAGTGCTACCTTGTACCGGTGTTCAGCGGGTGTTCTCTAAAAAATACAGAAACTGGCTTTTAGACCAACCAATTCACAGTAAATAGCAAAACCTCACATTGCCAGCCAGACATTAATCTGATACTGGCCGTTATTTTCAATTAATATATGACCACTCTGTTATGGTGGTAGTGTCAGAATTGGCTTAGTGCTACAGAGGAAGCTAGGGTCATTTCGGACATACTTCTTTTCATAGGGTTAATACTGATAAACAATTATAAACGTAGAATTCAATGTCAAAATTTATACAGAGATATTCCGCAAGTTATCAATATAAATGTCAAAGTATGCTTTGGAATGAGTAAAGAATCATGGAAGAAATTGCAATACCGTATACAATTTATCGATGACTGATTGAAGATAGAAATAAGTGATCTGAAGCATTATTGAGTGGAAGGAGAGGGTGGGAGTAGAGGCTATTTGGAAGACGTGTAGGTTTTATATTTTTGTATCTCGGCAGATAGGATATTCTCGTCTTTGTTTCCTTACACACACACAAAGTGCAGCACTTAATAATGGACAACTACAAACACACACATACATATAATGTATATAAATTACCTAAGCATATGTGCATTTATATGTATATATATACACATACACAGACACGTATATATATATATATATACATATATATATATATATATATATATAT
>NC_069002.1:33843681-33847829 GCF_001194135.2 Octopus bimaculoides | reverse complement strand
AAACGGAGAAGAAACCATGCAAATGCACGCAGATGCACAGGAACACATATAAACATAACCACGTACGTACACATTTCATGTAATGAGATTCAGCTTCTTGTAAGTACACTACATTAACCTCTACTGTTCTGACAACCGTTTGGAGATGTCATTGAATGTGTACTAACTTTTCCCTCCATGATATCTCTACTTTGGCCCTTAACACTAAATGTAATTAACCACTCTCCTCTCTGCAACCGGAATGTAATTTCATTATTTCCACTCTGAATTCAGTTTTAGATGCGTGGACGAATCTCAGTCATGTACGGACGTAGATATCATTAATGATGTGCAAGTGGTGACAATTTTGTCGTTTTTAGATATAGTGTATCTAGATGTGTATCTACGTATAAAATGGTGTTCCTTTAAAACAATGTATTACATGACATTTATGAAGTCAATTGAACAAGAAGATTCACTCTGCTAGATTCAATGTAAATGTCTCTTGCCCTCTATGCGAAGAAAGTGAACATGTTATGCAAGAGGTTATAACTAGATATAATGCATTAAGATATACATTTCATATTAGTTATTTGTAGGAAGTGGGTTTTTATTCTGTTCACAAACATCGAGAAAGTTACAAACTGAATTCTACCTGCTTTATTTTGCCTAACAACAGAAGATAATTCGTAAATTCTGAACTTGTATCACGTAAACATTTATATGAATTAAGTATGAAAATATTATCACGGCTCTCTTTTATAATATTAATAATAATAGTATATTTTAAATGCTACTATGATGATTCCTATAAATACTGCGTATCCAATGATGCTGTAAAAGCCATTATCACGATAAAGGCCAATTCTCCACTGCATTATCTAGAGACCTATACACCTATTAATTACAAATCACAAAGCTAATTTGCTAGCTCGTAGTAACATGAAACATATTGTGACTACCATATGGAATCGAATATACATGAATCCCAACAAATAGTTTAGCTTTAAGGAATGCGAATGTCGAGTTGCATGATTTTCCTATCAGAGAAATGTAAGAGGATATTCACATCCAATCTTGTGTAGGAATAAAATAAAAGTGTTAACATCTGTGAATCTATCAAAATATGGGACATGGACAGGTATTTAATTTTATTTGATACTAACATTTATGGCACACGAATAAATACGCTAGGAAAAGCAAATGTATTAATAGCACACACTTGAGAATTCTAATAAACCTTGCAAATCCGTTTCTTCGCTCTGGGCAAAATAACGTGAGAGCCGAAGTCCGATTTTAAACGAACTTTTACCATTCTTTAAACTTAGAAATACGCAAAAACATAGACGTGTATATGTATTCATCCAAACACATACACACTTAGACATATATGACAACAACCAAACATACGCACAAACACATATGTGAGTGTTTGTGTTTGGGTGTGAGTGCACATAAATATGTGCGGAAAAATTTTGCCTGCTCACCAAGCCAGGGTAGCGTGGTTTCGAAAGCCGTTCTCCCTGCTCCAACGTGTGTATATATATATATATATATATATATATATATATAAAACACACAAGATTTTTTTTGTCTCCTTTTATAGAAAGAAAAGGGTTTATAGGACTGCAAAAAAGTGCTCAAATATATTTAGACAGAGATAAAGAAACATTAATTATAGAACAAACATCAAATTCGAGTCAACGACTTTATATTTAACGCCATTCCTCTAACATTTCATCATGTATAAATATTAACATGGTTCTTAAACATATAAACATATACATATACAAAAAAAACACAGAAGCTAAATATATATATGTGAATAAAATACAAAAATATAGAACGGCATATCAAAAAGGTAAATACGACTAAACTTTCATAAAATTTCTTAAGTGCGTCATGCAACTAAAAACCTAAAAAAACCTAAGATGAAATAAAATATAAATCGTCTAAATATATTTATAAAAAAATTTTTTTTTTTTTTTTTACTTACCTCTCACAAGAGTACATCCAAAAAGTTCAATTCTTAAAATTAAGGTAGGTAAAATCCAGGAGCAAAAATAATTCCACAAAATAAATTCAAACACACCTATGACCATTTCGGGAGTTCACTGTCGCGGTTCGATTAAATTTAAAGTGCATCTTGGCAATGACCTCCTCAGCAAGATGAACAAAAAACACACACAAAGCAAACGCAAAAAAAAAAAAACTCATACAGCGCCACATAGCTAATTTTAAAGATAAACCCATCACAGGATCAGTCTAAACACAAAAAGAAGACAAAGAAAAAAAAACGAATTATTTCATTGCTAAACATAGAGGTGGCTGTTGATAGAAATTTAAACGTGCTGGTTTCAAATGCCCGTAAAACTAAATATTATTTACTAAATCAACATTTACTTCAATACACTTTCATAAAAGTAGAAGGAAACTTATGGTTGCAAGAAATGATCACCTCAGTAAATTTATTTAAAGTTTTAGGCCCAAGAGACTTAAGGATGGCAAGGGATTCCCTTACACATAAATTGTACTTATTAATATTAACTCTGTGCAAGTTATGCCATCCTTAAGCCTTTTGGTCCTAAATTCATACATATATACTTTCTTCTCCTTTATTCTTTTACATGTTTCAGTCATTTTGACTGCGGTCGTGCTGGAACACCGCCTCTAGTCGAAGAAATCAACCCCATGACTTATTCCTTGTAAGCCTAGTACTATTTTTGTTATTCCATTTTGCAAAGTTACAGGCACTCATGACCGTAAGATTGCGGTTTCGCTTCCTGGACCGGTCAGCGCATTGTGTTCTTGAGCAAAACACACCAGTTCACGTTGCTCTAGTCCCCTCAGCTGGCAAAAACGAGTAAACCTGAGACTGACCGGTGTCCTGTTCTGATGGGAAATTTATACGCCATGAAACCGGGAAAGCGGCCGCCCTTATGCGTCAGCACGACTCGAGAAAGAAACGTTACCGTTTACTGTGAGTTGCTGGCGTTCGTATACTTTCAATACAGCTCGAACTGTCATTCATAGAAACACATTTACACACATACGCATTAAAGGCACTCATTACACGACGTATACGCATGCGCGCACAATGGGTTACCATGTAGTCACGATGAACAATCGTCGAAAGTAATGCAAACACCTCTCTCAAAATATCCCTCCGCAAAATCACTACAAACCCCGTTATTGATATCACCAGCGATTCTGCGAGCCAGCAAAGACGACTCCATGTGATTGGTTGGGGGAGACATGATATTTCTGTTGATTTTGTTATATTTTTCTATGTGTTTAACCAAAATCATAGCCTAACGTGCGAATATTTGTCTCGTATATAATAGCTGCAAATGATTACACAGAATTTATTGATAAAGTTTGAGATAAACTTAGTCACCCAATTCACATAGAAAATAATTGTTTGTGTGAAATATTCTTGAATTAATCACGAATGTAGAACAATTGACTTGCTTGAAGTATATATGATTTGCTTTGTTGACACAAGACCAGAAGATTCGTTGGGTTGAGAAAACAACTACACCGATCGCCTTACTCAACTAGGTTTGATGTTATTGACACTGAAAAAATAAAAGGCAATGTTGACCTCTATGGAATTTGAACGTAGACCAGAAAGGCAGAAGAAATACCGGTAACTATTTTGTTGGGCGAGCCAAACATTCTGCCAGTTCTCCGCTTTGTTTGAATCATAAATAGACATGAAAACTTAACTGAAGTTTAAAATTAGTATCACTAAAGAAGTGTAGCTTTGTAATGTAGAAGAAATAGCGACTATGGTTGTTTGTATCTAAAGGATTTTCCTGTCTCGAATACTGATAAAGGACTATTCACAGAAAAAAACCCCGTTTTTTTTCTCTTTTACTGCAAATCTGAATATATCTCTATATGTAGATACAGACAAAAGTCATGAATCAATGTTCTGCATTTTAACACAATAATTCTTAAGCAAAGAAATAAAGTAGTAATGATTTTTTTTTAATATTATTTTTTTGTTTAAAGAAGAGTACATTTAAATAGAATTGTATTGAAATACATCAACAAATATTTTTCTTAGCAACGTATATATTCACTTATTTTAACTTTAAAAGAAAAACTTTTATATTTACACACACACATATATATATTCCATCTTCTGTCTTTCATTTGTTATA
>NC_069002.1:33836292-33843157 GCF_001194135.2 Octopus bimaculoides | reverse complement strand
ATACTACCTTGAATTAAACACTTGCATGATTTTAGAAATCTTTAAAAAACGAAACAATCATATTGCTAATATTAGCTTTGACGGGTCTCCGAATACAATGGGACGATTTTTTTATGATTTTGCTTTAAGAAATTGCTATATTTCAAATGCTCAAAACTGCATGAAAAATGAAGAAGAGACATGTATTCGAGATAGAAAAACCTGTCCCTGAATACATGCAGAACATACAAGAATGACGTCTACTAAATCCATCCATATGACGGACGCTTGTTTTAATTCAGCTGAGGTTTTAATTGTCACTGAATTTAAAAATACATCAACTGTATTCATCTTATGTATTGTACCTGCCTAGTAGCCCTCAAGTAGCATTCAGCAACCCATAAATGTGGAGCGAGATATTTTCTCAAGACTGCGAGCAGTCTAACTGTAGGAAATCAGATAATTTTGAAACAAATTTCGTTATCACATAACGAAGCTTTTTATATGGAACAGAAAAATACTAGTCTTAAACCTACAGTTTTGAAAATAAGAAGCATTAAAAGACCAGACTTCAAATGAAATAATAAAACTTTAATATAACATGTAGTTCAAGCTTCTATATATTTCAAGGTTGTTTAGAATATTAGGTGGTCAAGAATAAAGGTCATATATAGTTCATAATTTTATTGTCCTCTACAAATGCAACATAATTTTATTGTCCGCTACATACATACATATATAGCGATGATACGATTCGTCATTATGTCATAGTTTTCAGATGATATATCCCCTTTCGCTAGATGGTCAGGTCAACTTACCCTATAAACGGCACGTCAGTTTGTCACAGGGTGATATGAGGAATGTCCAATGAAGAACACAGCGTAGTACACGTCTGGAAATCTAAACTACGATCTTCTAGAGTTGGGTGGAAATGTATAGCCACTAAGTTATGCGCTTTCATGCACACACTCATAAATATATATATATGAATACGTGCATATAAGCATGTGTGTAAATGTAGTCTAAAGAAAAATTAAGAATGCTTAGTCATCGCACTTTTATGATCAAACACGTCTTATGAAATATATTTTAACATTGTCCATTGTATGTATATTCTATACAAACAAGAAAAACAATTATGTCCGAATTTATTTCAGAGAATGAAAATTACCTAAAGGAATACCTCTACATTCTGGAATACGTTTGTTTATTACAATCAATACTGAACGTATAACCTCAAAACCCTTCACCATTTTCCTTCTTAAAGGGTAGCTCTTCATGAATATATCAGTAGAGACCGCCCAACCTAATACGGTTATAAATCTCTCAAGAGAAGAGCAATTCTGTGTTACAGCAAATTTCATCCCATATTTACATAGCATTAGTTAATCTTACCAAATACGAATGTCAGCATCAGAAACAAACGATAATAAGAAATACATCGTTCATTGCTATCATTGTTTCTCCAGCCAGATATTCATATCATATCATTGCAGCAATTCTTAGATATACCGCGCAATACACAAGCAAGGAGAGATTTCATTCTACCTGCTAGAAATACCAACATCCCTCGCAACACATACCCTACCGCTCTTTAACAGTATCACAGGACAATTTCGGTAATATAATCCTAAACATAATATATTTCGATAAATGAGAGAGAGCATACGCAGATGAAGCAGAGTCGATATTAGGACAGCTGATTAAAGAATACATCAGTAATAATCACAAAGTGACAACTTTTACACGAATAGGCGCAGCTAGATCCAGGAGCGACGGTTCCATAACAACGCGTGTCATCATCTTTAACAAAAGAAATAAATTGATGATGTAGTCCCAGATTCAAGACCTTTCAACAGAAGTTTAATAAAATAATGTCGGCTTAGTTAGATATTCTGGACAAGGGTTGACTTTATGTTAAACTAATTAAAACACAAAGTCAATAATCCATGTTTTAAAACTCTGTTATTTGTCAATTACTAAAATAGACTTACCGAAATTCTTCTCCTACACGGTCCTAATGGTATAGTCCAAAGTTCGCATCATCAGGAATAAACTATTGAAATAACAATAACGATTCTTCGCGAGTTGCTAGACATATTCATAAATATGAAATATCCTTTCTTCACTATTTGTTTTCCTAATTTTACGTTTGTTAATCTATTTTCTTATATTTCTCAATATACCTATTATCTCATAAAATATTGTAACTGTACAGACATTATATCTGGGTGAATAAACAATTATCTCATATTTTCTCATATCGTATCATACCTTACTCAGTAGGCTATCCGACAGATTAACGATGATATATATATATATATATATATATATATATATATATATATATATATACATACACATAGCAGTGTCTGTTTATGTGTGTTGTGTATGAGTTCAAAAATATGATTCAATAACCAATCACAATATAATAGATTGCTTGAAGAACTATAAAAGATATAAAGTTCAATTATTGCAATCAAATGCATTATCAACATAAAACAGATGAAAAGATGATAGTTTCTAATAAATGTTACATTAAATATATGGATTATGTATGAACCTCGAGATAAACTCCAGCTAATAATTTATTAGATAAATTCATGCATAAATAAACAAAACCAATAACGTACATTCTATGTAACGATATATCAGGCATAAATCTAGACAGGCTGTTACAAGCCATGAATGTGATTTATAAATTTTAATTGCCCTCATGGAAGTCGCAAATATATTATTGATAACTATTATTACATGATAATATTATCCGAGTGCTTGCCTGAGGAGAAACTTGTAACGATGTGTCATTTGCAGATACACGTGCACGCATGCACAGTCACGCGCATGTATATAGGGACACTGAAAACATACAAACACACGTGCATATATACAAATATGCATACGTACACACATATATACATATATATTTTTACGTATATATATATATATATATATATATATATATATATATATATATATATAGATATATAGATATATAGATATACGTGTGTGTGTATGTGTGTGTGTGTGTTTGTGTGTGTGTGTAATGACCCTTACGGTTATAATGTAGTGTATTGAAGAACACTCAATAATTCGTGCTGAATGCTGTAATTCATCTCTTCTAGGTGAAGCGACAGAAATCAATATACATATGCATACACACAAACACACTTATACACAGATACATATATAGAGAGATAGATAGAAAGATAAATAGATAGATAGATAGATAGATAGACAGACAGACAGACAGATAGATAGATAGATAGATAGATAGATAGATAGATAGATATATAGATAGATAGATAGATAGATAGATACACACACGTGTGTGTGTTTGTGAGAAGATATATACATATATTCATGGATACATACATATCACATGGAGTGAAATATTTATATACTTATATATAAGCGGATAGAGAGCGAAGCAGATAAAGAACGCAGAACCACAATCTACGCACAAAGGGACGCCGGAAATAATTGTCCTCAGGCTCATCAACTTATCTCCGTAAAAGGTGTAAATATAATAGCAAAGCATATTGCTAAGCGATAATTATGAGTATTATTGAATCCAAGCCTCCTTTCAGATCTCTAGCGTTCAACCATATATACTGTTTTGTAGAAGTTTATTAATTCAGAAATATTGTCTACCTATGTAAAAGTGCATATCGTGTAGTTTGAGAACATTTTCTGGGACGGTTGTAATATAGAGAATGAGACATGAGCAGCATCACAGAATGTGCCGTATAGAGAATTTCTAGATTATTTGGTATGTATACACCTTACATGTGCAGATTCGAACTGGGGGCATTGTTATACGTTTCCATATGGAGTGAAAATCTCAGTTTATTTTATAGGAAGAGATATGTCTTGTTTTTTTTTTGGGGGGGGGGTCCAATAATCGAAATATGATGCAATGAATGACTATTGCGACTGAGACAGGTGTTTTTTTTTATTTTCTGGTGAATTGAAGTATTCAGGACATGGTGTCTGGTGAATAGCATGGAAATGGTTTTGTTCAGCTTGTAATATTGGTTTCAAACTTTAGCACAAGATCAGTAATTTCAAGTGAAGGAGTAAGTCGATTATATCGATGTCAGTACTTATAAGTACTTGATACTTATCTTATCGACCCCGAAATGAAGGAAAGACAAAGTTGACCTCGGCGAAATTTGAATTCGGAGGGTGAAAACGGACGAAATATGCTACGCATTTTGCCCGGCGTGCTAACGTTTCTTATTTCTTTATTGCCCACAAGGGGCTAAACATAGAGGGGACAAACAAAGACCGAAACAGGTATTAAGTCGATTACATTGACCCCAGTGCGCAACTGGTACTTAACTTATTGACCCCGAAAGAATGAAAGGCAAAGTCCACCTCGGCGGAATTTGAACTCAGAACGTAACGGCAGACGAAATGTGCTACGCATTTTGCCCGGTGTGCTAACGGTTCTGTCACCTCACTACCTTAATATGGTTTTGCTGAGGGGAGAAGAATATAAGATTTGTAAAGTATAGATGCACAGCATAAAATCACAAGTGGATTAGTACATGGTTACCTGGTTATATCCTATGGGACAGTGAACTGCCGCATTTTCGTTGTTGGCGTATTTTGTTGTCGATCGGTCTATTACTTGATGGGTAATGTAGTAG
This sequence comes from Octopus bimaculoides, assembly GCF_001194135.2. Lineage (NCBI taxonomy): Eukaryota > Metazoa > Mollusca > Cephalopoda > Octopoda > Octopodidae > Octopus > Octopus bimaculoides. The sequence continues at coordinate 33,838,523 of NC_069002.1, read as the reverse complement.
TATGTGGAGGCGCGTTGCGTAATGTTTAAAGTGTTGGACTTGTGGCTATAAGGTTGTGGTCTCGATTCCTGGACTCAGCGATGCGCTGTGATATTGAGCATAACATTTCAGTTTTACGTGGCTCCAAACAATTGAAACGGCAAAAAACAAGTAATTTTGTGACAGACATGTTTTCATTCTGGTACAATAGTATGTTACGAGCAAGCGCACTTGCAATGTTATGCAGCACTGGATTACGGTAATTTGTGTGCTTTTTGCTGATTCGGAATGATAAATAAAGAATCGTACAGAAAAATATTCAACGCATGGATCAGTATTGAAATACGACATTAGAAGCACCGGCAGAGTGAAGAGTAACCATGTTAGTAAGTAAAGTAATATCACAGTAATGTAGCATTTATTACGGAGTTACAATATTCGGTACATTTGACACACTTTACTGCATAGACATCAATAACTAATAAATAAACTGCATAATGTAATAGAATAAATGTAACACAGAACAGACAATATGAGAAATAATACACAATATATGTGGTTCAACACTCCCTAATAGTTCAATAATATTATTGTAGTTAATAATAGTAGAAGTAAGGAGACGAGCACCTAGATTCGTTAGCCCACCGGGAAAAATGCTTAGCGGCATTTCTTTATGATCTGCGTTCAAATCCCGCCGAGATTGACTTTGCCTTCTGGGTATGGGGCTGGATGAAATAAGTGCCAGTTGAGTACTAGGGTCGATGTTATATCTTTCTCTCTTTCTGTCTGTCTGTCTCTTTCTCTCTCTCTTACTCTCTATTTCCCTCTGTCACGTGCATGCGAGAAAGTCATCTGTTTACTGCTTCAGCTAGGCACAAGCTCCTCTCCCCATGACATAGTTTCTTATCCTTCTATTCTATCTCTAAATCAGTAGAGAGGCATGTCATACAAGGTACTTAATAACACCACTGGTACGGGTACAATGTAATGGCTTAAACGAATAGACCCAAATCTGAAGCTTTGCACGTTGAAGGTGACAAATCACAAAAATAAAAAAATCAAACTTCTTCTTCTGCTGTGTACAAAATTGGAATATTTACTCAAATACAGGGCTTAATCGCCCCTTAATATAAGGACTGGTGCTTCCTTATAAGATAGTTATCGTTAGCGATCCTTCTGAGAGCCAGACTCCGTTACTTGTCTGGAAAGACCCTTTATTTTAGTTATTTTTGCTTCGCTTTTGGTATCTGACTTGGGTCTTTTTTATCTTCCGTCTTTCTATTGTGGATTTCTTTAACAATCACTCATGTTATGCCCTAATATAAATAGCAGTCAAATCATCCTCCCGACTACCGTATGTGTATTAAGTACATATCTATTGAAGGTGCGTGGGGTAGTGGTTAGAGTATTCCGCTCACAGTCGTAAGGTCATGAGTTCGAATTCCGGCAGTTGTTCAGATCATCATGAATGATTTTTGTATACAATGTCTACACTAACTCTAAACTGGATGCTTATTGTTTTTATAAACATGCAATGGCTTTCATTCATGGAATTGATAATCATCTCAAACAGCTCTGATGTTCTGACGTCACTCTCGCTCCTACACTTCTCATCCTGTTTTACCTCCTCTCTACCATCCTGCCATCGAAAAAGTTTACCCATAAGCTGACTGGAACAAATTATGTATCTCTGTAACGTTTTTATCCAGTATAACACACCATTTATTGCATAGAGAGCTTCCAAAATTCTGGACTCTATTCTGCAGACTAGTGAGCTTTGATAAAAGTGAGTAAGGTGTGGTCAAATTGTTGTCATAGCCGCCTTCTTCAATCTAGGATAACAGCATATTTGATTATTAGTAATAGACTAAACCAAATTTACAATAATCTAGGATTGTTACAACTGTCACGGCCATAAGAATCTCAAAACTTATGGAATGCACCTCCTCGTCGTAGACTGCTTCGGTGAAAGTTCGTTAGATTTCGTACTTTTGAATCAATCGTATATTGGTGTGTACATATATATATATATATATGTGTGTGTGTGTGTGTGTGTGTGTGTGTGTGTGTGTGTGCCCCTGTGTGTCTGCATATAATCATGCGTATATATATATTAACGCATGTGTATCTATATATAGGTATATATAGATACGTATACATATATCTATAAATATACATACATAAAGCATATACATATATCTATAGATATATACATATTACATACTGATCCATATCATCACACATACATATAT
>NC_069002.1:33834078-33836249 GCF_001194135.2 Octopus bimaculoides | reverse complement strand
ATATATATATATATATATATATATATATACATATGTGTGTGGGTATGGGTGTGTGCGTGTCTATGCGTCTGTGTATGTGTATACAACCATACGTATATATGTATTAATGCATGTGTATGTATACATACTTACATATATATACGCAAACATATAAACATACATATATATATATTTAACACATCTACATATATCTATAAATATATACATATGTAATACATATATATACACACACACACACATATATATATATATATATATATATATATATATGAATATATCCTTATTACATACATATATGTGCATATATACATACACACGCTTGTTCATACATGCACACACCCGTATCAGTTCTATCCTGAAAACTAGTTATCTGTAATTGAAGTAGCCTTAATAGAAAGCATTCCACCAAGGAGTTTTGGTAATGTGCTATCTATGGCAGAATAAATGCATAAAGTTAATACATACAAATACGTAAAAGAAAAGTTTGCAAGGGAGTGATCCCTTTGCACAAAGAAATCAGGTTTTCCAAATGTAAAGAATATAATTCTTACAACCGCATAGTTATTTCTATATATGTACGCGTTCGTAGGTAGTTAGTTGGCCAAATCCTTCGTGGAAATATTTTCTATTAAGGCTGGCTATTATACTATTTCCTATGTGCTATTCTTATAACCATTTTCTGAAACATTCCAATATCGTGAACTGCTATAGATATATGCTTAAATTCCCTTAAGCTAAGATACAATATTACGGAATACTTTGAGACAATTGAGACATAAACACCATGTTTTCATTGCAGTAATAAGAAATAACTTTTAGCACTATTTTTTTTTTTTACTTGCAAAAATCAATCAATTTAGATATTTTTAGATTGATTATATTAGCACATGTAAATTCGACTTGAATATTCACGAAAGGCTCAGATGTAGTCCGCTTCTACTCTTCTCTAATTCATCGTGTTTCTGCAAACATATAATTAGTTATTGCGCAGTGCTATCAGTAATAACTACATTTCATCCTGCAACAGAATCGCATATTATTTTACCGATGTTATTTTTTTTCTCATTCTGTTTGCATTTAGAAATATTGTATTAAAGAGAAGCTTGTTTGATATATTGATTACATATTAGTTGCTTCTCTACAATTGGTTCACTATAGAATATGTTATTGCTTCCTCTGAGGAGTGTAATATTGTATCTTCACTGAAAATGGATTATATCTAATGGTATAACATTTTAGGATTACATACAGAGAGAAATAGCGCACAGACTCACTCTTCAAAACTATCATATACACGAGTACTCACACGTACATTAATATATGTTACATAAATTATATATATATATATATATATATATATAGTTAGATAGATAGATAGATAGATAGATAGATAGATAGATAGATAGATAGATAGATGCATTATATATGAGTGTCAGTGTGCGTCTGTATCACTGATCATGTCTAAAGAAATAGAGTGAATTGGAGCTGGTGTGCTACCATTCTAAAGAAAGAGAGCACTCGATAACAGTGTTGTAGAATAGGAATATATTATGACAATGGAAATGTTCAGTTACTCAGGATTAAACAAGATATCACGCTAAAGAATCAAATGCCAATCCATCTGCCTCTATCTGTCCATCCATATATTTATCTATGTATCTATTTGTCTGTATGTCTGTCTGTCTTTTTATCTAGGTATCCATCTGTCTTTATCTCCCTCTCTTTCTGTCTCTCTTTCTCTGTCTCTCTGTCTCTCTTACTATATCTATCTATCTATCTATATATATATATATATATATATATATATATCTATATATCTATCTCTCTCTCAATCTCTGTCTCTCTCCCTCCCTCTCTCTCTCTGTCTCTTTCTCTCTCTCTCTGTATATATATATATCACTTTTATTGCCCGATTAACATTCTTGTTGCTTCGCTGAATCCCCTTTGAGAATTATTCGGTCTTAGTAGACACGTGACATGCGATCTTCTTCTAGCACATTAGCAGTCCACCTAGTGGCCTCCTTTATATATATTTTTATATATTCTTATATATACATATACAATAATCGTTTGAGATCTCAGATTGTTTCTGTATCTCCCTCATTCTTTTAATGTGCGTATTACCTGGTATTAAATTGATATTAATCAATATCCAATTTTTTACCCTATTT
>NC_069002.1:33832323-33833307 GCF_001194135.2 Octopus bimaculoides | reverse complement strand
TATATATATATTCTCGCGCTATGTGCCAGCCTTTCAGTAACAACGGAGATATCAAACGCAAAGTAATCAACGAGATATGTTTTAATGATTTGAGGGTATTTTGTATGCTATTTCTGGTATCTGCACTCTTAGATGCACGTTCTTTCAATCCTTTGTAGTTGCATTTTGACTGAACATATGTCAAGCAGGAATATTGGAAAACAAAGAACGACTTGTAAGTTAATTCGATTCCTTAATCTAAATAAGGCCTTAATACGTTACATAGTATTATATAAACACGTGGACGGCGATCCTAATCTCATACAACACACATGTATGCCAGATAATATTCATATAATCATCTCCAATGTTATAGCGCCACTCACAAGAGACTGACAACCAAATCTCGCATAAATCAGCGGTTCCTGAATCTCAATAAATTCAATAACGAAAGAAAGAAGAAATTCATGAATAAAATAATTCTATCGGAGGACATATCGCTTTGTGGAATGTTACTAATAAGTAATTGACCAATCGGTGTAAGGAATTGCTGTTGAGCTGAATTTTACTTTAGGGGTTATACTTACAGAGGTCACATATGGACATGTTATTAACAAGGAATTTGATTTGTACCATGCTGTTCAAAGTGTTAACGAACCGAATGTACGAAATGTCATATTCACTCTATTATCAATGAAGTTGCGGAAGAAATACAATAAATATGTACGTGTGAATTCACTTGTGTGTAAATATACACAATGCTAATAGATACATATACACAAAGATGTATGTACGTATATGCTTATATATAAATATATGTAGCAGCAGGTGTGGCTGTGTAGTAAGAAGCTTGCTCTCCAACCAGATGGCTGCGGTTTCAGTCCCATTGCACGGCACCTCAACTAGGCGTCTTCTGGTAGAGTCTCAGACCAATCAAAAACTTGTGAGTGGAGCTGGTGGACGGAACCCCATTGTATATATATATATATATATATATATATATAT
>NC_069002.1:33830517-33832046 GCF_001194135.2 Octopus bimaculoides | reverse complement strand
TATATATATATATATATATATATATATATATATATATATATATATATATATATATATATCCTCCCACATGTACACATATCTATGTAAGAGTTTCACGCACAAAACTATTGTAGTTGATACCTGTTATCGCGTAGTGTTTATTATACCTTAATTCTAAAATTGTTTATCCGAATTACATTTTCCACCACACGATAATTCTATATCTAATTTGTTTCTCGTTATTCATATTACAAACGCACCCGACTTCTACAAAAGTTTGTCATATTTTACTTCATTCGTCATTTATCGCTTATATCTCTACCGTTTCTCTTCTTTGTCCATGTTCCTTTCATCATTTGCAATATGTTTGTTCAAGTTCTCCACTCTCCATCATGCATACTTTGTATCGGCGTCACTGAATTATGTTTGAACTATTCATTGGTTATTCTTCATTTTAAGCGTTCGACTATTGGCTTTCCTTATCTCTATATTGTTTTATAGATATCGTTATCTTCAAACGGTCTTATTGCAATTATCTATCTCTATATTTTCTTCCATTGTCATGTTTTATTTTCTTCTCTACTGTGTTATGGCTGTGCGATGTGTTAAGAACAAGTATCCGTATGGTAATATGCTGATTATCGATCATTTACTAATTCAGTAATATCTGTATTTGTTTTTCTATTGCGCCATTCGTGTCCTTCTTCCCTAAATGCGTCATAATTTGTTATTTTTAATGAAATGACTAAACAATATTTTGCTATGATATATCAGACATTTGCATTTTATGAATAATAAATTCAAACATTGATTTACGTGTGATAATATGATATGGTCTTCCTTGAAGTTTGTAATTTCCGATTCAATTGGAAAATTGTATGTTTACATCGTATATATTTCTGAAAATATTTTTTAAAATATATTTTTCGTATGTGTCGGACGTGATATCAACTCGACCTTACTTTATAGAAGACATATTTCTTTCTGAAGTTACCGATATATTTTAGACAAATATTATGATAGCATTTATATTTTAGGAATTATCTATTAACCTCAACGTTATACACTTATTCAGATTATTTATCCGTTTTAGTAATTATTTGAATTCTTATGTATACATATGCGCCGAAAGAGCTTCGAAGAGTTGCAAGTGATTCATGTTTTTTTTTTAAGATAAGATGCATGAAAGTGTTGCACGTTACTTCACGACTGTTGCAGTACAAAATATGTTTGACCTAATTTCCTCTTAATGTGGCAGTCGCTGACCGCCAAGGATATTTCTACCATAAACTTCGAGATAATTCTAGATAATTTATAATTATGAAACAACTGTTAAATTTTGTTGTCTATTTGATGCTAATTCTTAGTGTTACCATTTCCATAGACTGTGGAATATGAGGGCGAATACCAGAAATGCAATGATAAATGTCAGGGACACTAGTTCAGTATATTCTCCTTACGTTGGCAATGAAAGCGAATTGGACCAGGAAATAGCTTTCCCAACATATATACAGTTAGAAGTACACATATGTATATATATATATATATAT
>NC_069002.1:33826731-33830172 GCF_001194135.2 Octopus bimaculoides | reverse complement strand
GATGATGATAATGATGATGATGATGATGATGATGATGATGATGATGATGATGATGATGATGATGATGACGACGACGATGATGATGATGACGACGACGATGATGATGACGACGACGATGATGATGACGACGACGATGATGATGACGACGACGATGATGATGATGAGGAGGAGGGGGAGGAGGACGGGGAGGACGAGGACGACGACGACGACGACGACAAAGACGACGTGGATGACGAGGACGAGAACGGGGACGAGAAGGATACTTTCCTGTCTCTTCGACAATGAAAATTGACTTAATCGATCTAACGATTTACTTGCTAGCTATCTGATGTAGCTGGACAATTTTCTCGTATACGGACATTTAATGTAATTCTCAGTGGATAACAGCGTATTACAGTGCGCTAGGATGCTGTAACATTTTAATTACAAGTTCAGCACATTAGACTAAACACCATACAGATTGGTTTTATTCAATTTCAACTTCCAAACTTGTGTTGACAGTCGGGTGTAGAAAAGAACCGATGTCTATGACACGAGGCTGAGTAATCGAGATGGGAAATGTAGCTTAAAAATCGACCTGACTGCAGTTATGTATCCTACCAGACGGGTCAATTTCTGCATGTTTAAGTAATACTAACGTAATCAAATTATAAATATATGCGTGTGTTTGTGTGTGTGTGTGTGTGTGTGTGTGTGTGTGTGTGTAGATAGATAGATTGATAGATAGATGGATAGATAGATAGATGGATAGATATATGCATACATGCATACATACATACATACATGCATACATACATACAAACACGATGGGAAGTAAAAGGATGGTATCGCAAATCTAAACCCTCTAAATTCACGAGCTATACTGTTGATCCTCGTCACCTGAATTTTAACAAAATATATCAGGTAATTTATTAATACAAATCTCACTACCCATTTTCTTCGCTAAGAACCTACCTGATTTCCTCCATTGGGCCATCCATTGGAACGTGAAGAGCGAACAGACAGACAGACATAACGCCCATTATAGTAAGATGATTATATTTATTACTAGTTATTATATTACAAAATTATATATTCATGCGTTGTGAGATATGTCGGGATGGGGCATACATATCAGGGCTTACTCTATACATTTATAAATATTACGTGGATTTGTTTGGTGTATTACTGAATCAAAATTGATTTGTTTTGATAGAGTTATAGTATTTGTAACAATATTAAAATATATAATGCTTTACGATTAATTAATAGATTTCAATACTGGATTTTATTATTACTTTCACTATTAAACTGACTATTCAATATTATGTAATATAACATGACATAGTATATGTTATTTATGATTATATTATGTTATATCCAACTTATGTTAGTTTTGTAAGTACTGTTATATTAATTTATAGTAATTATACTTAATTTTATTATTTATATCTTCCTAAAATGTGTATTGAAATTAAAACGTATCTTACTGTTAATTTCAATATCAAAACGCATCGTACTAGTGAAAGTCAATGCTCAATATTATTATTACTATTATTAAGAATATATTTAAATAACACATAATGTAATTTATTACATACTATTTCTATTTATGCTAGTACCCATGCATGGCTAATATTCCTGCTTGGATTAAAAATAGTGATATTATCCGACAGATAGTAAAGGTTCATATTTGATATTATTTTAATTCATGTTTGATTTTTAAATTAAGCCATAATTGTTATATTAATTTTGTATTTTTAATGTTAAGTTTAATTTAATGTCTGTTTAATAAACTTATTTAATTTGGTAGATTATATCTAGGTTGATCACAACAAATCAGAATAGTTTAATGTTTGTTTACGTTTATTAACTATTTAATAACTTTATCTGATTTTCTAAAATTATATTTTGATTAATCACGACAAATAAAATACAAATCTTTCCCAAGCCGATCAGTTAACGTTTAGATGTTACATGCTTTAATTAGTGCTACTTATATATTATTTATACTGATAATTTTTTATTTCCAAAGACATATTACGAGTAGTGGTAGCATGTCTATACTAATAATTTTCAGTTAAATATTAATCCACTAATTAATTAAACTTTCTAAAAATATATACTAAGTGTGGCAACGAGCTGAATTATTTTCTTTTCGAGAACAAAATAATTTCTCTTTAGATTTTATTATTCGAAAAATTTCTTATGTGCCAAAACGACATTTCCTATCCGAAATATGATAATCCATGACATGGCGTACAACCTCCCATTTAATCATATGATGTTTTCCATTATAATTTAACATCCATATAAATTTACTGAGATTAGTATCATTAATGTTATGCAGATTTCTTAAAGAACCTTCATGGTTTGCGATTCCTTGTTTGAATCTATTATCGTTTGAACTTACGTAATAGTATTGTTTCCTTTTAAATTTAACTTTATATCTATATAGTAAGTTATCTTCTTCACAATTATTGTTAAGTTTACAATTTTCTTTAAGCCTACAATCACATTTCATATTAACACTATTATTGATAGAATTATTTTTATTTTTATTATTTCTGTTATTAAAAAGAATAAGTCCTGGTGTCGATTTGCTTGATTAAAGGCGGTGCTCCAGCATGGCCGCAGTCAAATGACTGAAACAAGTAAAGAGTAATATCAACCTGTAAGAATTTAGATTTGTATTTCTTAACTATACTATTAAACCAGATTAACACTTCAGGTTTAATCGTTTTCTTAAATATAGGTATATATTTACCTAAGATATTCTTACTTAATATACCTATATCAGATTTTCCGGAGTATATAAGTTTAACTTTAGGATTAGGTAAGAAGTTTTCGTTATGGTCTTTCAAAGTGATTCTAAGTTTTTAAGAGTCGCTTAAAAATGCCTTTAACCGTCACTCCTAACATTAATTTTACATTCTTACATTATTTTCGTGGATTCTAATTTAATTAATCTTAATACATTCTTATTTACTACTCCGTAGTTTGTGGTAATTTCATTGTTAAGCAGTTCCTGGTACTTATCAATTCATACTGATGTAGAAACGATTCATATATATATATATATTTACCAACATAAAAACTACCATCTACAACTTGAAGAAGTTGATGAGAGATTGCCCAGAGAGGAAAGTCTTTGTCTCTAGACCTTTCAGACGCGTCCACCATACACATTCTTTCGCCATAGCCACAAGTACGATGAAAATAGCTCTTCCTTCCCGTTTAAAGGAAGGAGGCGCGACAATATTCACGATAGACTCGGCTGATAGACCGACTCGTCCCACACGCGATAGCAGTTGTTCGACGTAAGCCCACAGCTCGGAAATGGTGGGACACTGTACGAGTGCGTGCAGAACGGTTTCGTCGCTCTGCCGGCATCTCGGACAGGTCGGCCCCGTGTTTCTCGAGCCATGCCTGTAGAGCTTATCCCGAACGGGTAGTGCTTCT
>NC_069002.1:33819871-33821452 GCF_001194135.2 Octopus bimaculoides | reverse complement strand
TATATATATACACATATATACATATGTAAATATATATATATATATATATATATATGTATATATTTATATATATATATATGTATATGTATATGTATATGTATGTATATATTTGTGTGTGTGTATGTGTGTGTATAGTTACTTATATACGTGCATATGAGTTTTGACTAAAAGATACTTCACAGTAACTCAAATATTCTACTTTTGTTTTAACGTTATCAAAGACTTTGCTGGAGTCGAGCAAAAGGAAACGGCAAAAATACTGTCTAACTATTCATTATAAATATCAATATCTTTTTAGGCTAATAAAATATACTAACTAATCGTTCCATCTTCGAACTTCACTGCATTATGATCTGAAACGTAAGATCTTATCTACTCTGATGACGGAGGCTTATCTCATCCAATGGCGATTATATTATATCCACTACGGCTACGTATTGAGATAAATCACATCTACCATGAATTTCTGAGCCAACCATGCAGCTGTTGAACTTGTAACACCTTTCTTCCTTTCCTTTAAATTTCGCTGTCGTTTATACTCTGTGTAGTTTGGGCATATTAATACATATACATCTTTATTTTTTTATATTTTAAAATTCATCATCTGAAAGTCTTCCCCTTTTACTTTCTCTCGTAATGCGTCTATGCATATATACATATTACGTATTTCATACCTAAACGGAATGTCTATTATTACTTGAAGTCGATGCTATGATAGTAAAGACAGAAGTGGTGGGAAGTAGAAAGACTCACACGTGAAAGTGATGCTATAGATGGCTTGTAAGTAAATACATGCTAATCTGGTTGGTGCTGCACCTTCTATTGGATGTGGTCTAGCAGTTCTGCTTGTCCAGTTGTAAAATCATTCCAAACGTGGTAGAAATATTACTTTCTTGACAACGACTAAACTTTGTACAAAGTTCGTTATTGTAAGTACTGATGTATCGTTTGGCCATTAACAGAAAGGTCAGTTGTTGAGATTAAATTCTAGGAGCGTTATCGGTAGACATTCCCCAGAAGGTCATTGTTAATAGTAAAGTCTCATATTTAGAGAGGCATCGTGCGTAATAACGTGACCTTGTCCATAAGTTTTGTGTTTGCTAGGATATCTTCTTGATAACATTAACACTCCTCTCACTCCCACTCTCTCTCTCTCTCTCTCTCTTTGAGTGATTTGTTGAAAAATACAGAATTAAGTGCTGTATGTGGAATTGGGTGCGTTCGTGGTGCATGAGTTCTTACGAAAACGCGTACGTATGCGCAGTGCGTTTGCAGTATGCCTGTGAGATGATTTTGATACATGCAATGGCAGCGTACGATAATTTATGTATATGTGGAGGGGAGTGCTGCAATGAAAGACCAGTGTTATAACCTATTTGGTGGAATCCTTCTGTAAACACTTTTGTGGTTGTGATGGCAATTGTGTCGGTAGTGCTTTTGTGCGTGTCTGTATATATATATATATATGTGTGTGTGTGTATATATCTATATATATATATATATATGTATATATATATATATATGGATGTGTATATATATATATATATGTATATGTATATATATATATATATATATATATAT
>NC_069002.1:33818337-33819712 GCF_001194135.2 Octopus bimaculoides | reverse complement strand
TAGGGCGAGCCCCTCTTCAGTCATAAATGGCCATTGGATTACACACCTAGAAAGTCCCTCCGAGGTACAAGTCCGAGCCAGGCTATTTATGGAAGGACAGCAGTTGCCCATGCATACCAGCCTCCCCTCTCCTCTAAAACAAGTCTTAGCCATGTGAGAAAATGTTTGTAACAACTGACGTTAGTGGGGGAGACTATCTCCTTTCTCAGTCGTGAGAAAAAAATTATTTTGAATCTCATATCAATGATGGTGATCACTAGCACCTTCCGTCAATTTAATGACGACTGTACTTGTTGCTTTTCGGTTGTAAATTGCGAATAACCACCATAATAATTAATGTGTGTTTATCTGTGTATGTGTTTATGTTTGAGTGTGTACGTGTGCGTGGTAAATTCTTGGTTAATGTTATCATCAGTGCAACTGGAAAGTGAATGATACAGGGGGTGCCAGAAAACTTGATGAAATAAGACAACAAAATATTCCTTAATTAAGATTACTCCCTCCGAGTAGTCTTAATATATCGAAAGAAAGTATGCATTTTCCTAAATATTTCTATTCTAGTCAAGAAAGCAATGAGGGTTAACAGCTCCGATGTAGTAATTTCATGAAATTCACAATAAGACAGATATTAATGATTTCGAACTTCGATAGTGACAACAAGATCAAATTTTCTGAGTCTTATTAAACAAACTAATCATGAACGATCTCTCGCTAATACGAGAGATTTACAGTTTAGTAGAATATGCGTTTTGATTAAAATGAAATTGATTATCTTGAACTGATTGTATTGCAAAACGAAATGGATGTGTTCAGTATTTTTATGAATTCAAATTTTATTTATCACTCAATCTAAGTAGAAATTCTAGAGAGTGTACGCCTTCTCATGACTCCTAGAATAATGGGAAGAAAGAATATATCCACAATCCACGCATCTTGCATGATAACGTGAAATGCGCTACACGTGCTTGCATGCGAGGTAGTGGTGGTAAATAAGGAGACGTTATTTTAAGTCACAGGGGTGCTTTTATGGCAAGAAGCTTGTTCCCAAACCACATGGTTCCGGGTTCAGTCAGACTGCGTGTTATCTTAGGCAAGTGTCTTCTGCTATAGCCTCCGGTCGACCAAAAGCTTATGAGTGGATATGGTAGACTGAAACTGAGAACAGACTGGTGTCTATACACACACACATACAAACACACACACACGCACACACACACACAGACACAGACACACACACACACACACACACACACACACATAAATATATATATATATATATACATGCATATATCTATGTGTATATATATACATGCATATATCTATCTATCTATCTATCTATCTATCTATCTATCTATCTATCTATCTATCTATCTAT
>NC_069002.1:33817386-33818101 GCF_001194135.2 Octopus bimaculoides | reverse complement strand
ATATATATATATATATATATATATATATATATATATATATATATAGACACAGACATATATATATATACATGCATATATCTATGTGTGCGTCTTTGTGTCTGTTTTTTTTTTTACTCACACCGTCTTTGGTATATTTACATTCACGTAAATTAGCGGTATGGCAAAATATACCGAGAGAAGAAGTACTAAGCTTAAAATATGTCTGGGGTCAAAGCAGTGCGATAGCATGGCTCTATTGAAATGACTGAAAGAACTATAAGTTACGAGAAAAATATTACTAGTACGGGCTCCCCAATGGACAGCTGTTTATGGCATTTAGCTCGGAAGACATTCGTTGACAACAAGAGTTTGCTGCACAGGATATTCGAACCCAGCATCAAATATTAGCAATGTACTATGCATTCATACTCTGGATCTGTCATGAGAGGTAAATAATTATAACTGTTGACGGACGAAATAGCAATGTTAAACCAACTTGAAATAAAACTAAGGAACAGTAATGTAATGTGGAGGGAGGAAAAGCAGTTTTCTAGACAAAAACATCGATATTTCTCGTTCATTCCGTACGAAATGGTAATCAGATTAGAAATGGTTCGTAAAATAATAGTCCATATATTTACTTCTTGAAATTTGATATGATAAAAATATATACTGTAATAAATCATAAGTACAAACACACACACAGATATATGTGTATATATATATATATATATAT
>NC_069002.1:33814619-33817198 GCF_001194135.2 Octopus bimaculoides | reverse complement strand
TATATATATATATATATATATATATTATGACAAGAACACTTTGTTATGACAATCTTTATTGCTATTTCATGAGTGGTAAAAACGTAAGATTATCAAGATTTTATTTTTTAAGGTATTTCGGTACATTTGATGTTTCCACTTGTAATTTATGATTTATGTTTACCCTACCTCCTTGTTTCTCAGTGTGCATGTGTGTGTGCGCGTGTGTGTGTGCGTGTATGCGTGTGTGTGTGTGTGTGTGTGTGTGTGTTATATGTGTGTGAATTTATTTGTATGTATCTATACATATGTACATAGTAGTAGCTAAATCAATTTTGTCCATAACTACTTTCTTTTCAATGGTGTATTTGTGTTACGAGCCGTCTGATACGTACCAGGCGCAAAGTTTGTTTCAATTTTTTTGTCACAGTTAAATGTTTTTGTATTGTGTAATATACGTGAGAGACCCTGCGGAGAAATCTCGTTCGAGCAGTGTAATGTGACCCCGATATGCGCCTCTTATACACGTATGAAAGGGATGTACCAAGGCAATTGTTATAGATGAAAAACTTGTTCAGATGTTCCAAATTATTTATTCATCAGGTTTCTTTCTCAATTGTCACGGATTCAATTTATGCATTGTCAGTCCTAAAATTGTTTTTGAAATGTTTAGACGTATCTTTGAAGACCAAGGTAACGTGATATACAATCGAATGAAAGGATTCCAGCGCATCAAGTCTTCTCTCAGCAGAAATGTATCAAGACTCACGCATGCTCAAAATGAACATATGTACGGAAGATACTTCGTTGCATTTAGGATTAATATTAACGCAAATGCAGGACAAATACGGATACAGTTCGTTATTATCTTAATATATTTCTCTTAGACTGTTGCAGAGTTTCTACCTTCACCGCCATTCCAATCACGGTGAAAATCTCTATAGAGATTTTGATATCTGGTGATCAAACATCACTGAAGCCACAAACGGCTTGATATTAATTTCGATGGGAATAAATATTTGAAGACAGGTATATTGTCAGTACGCCTAAATGAGAGTTACAGTGAGAATTAACGACACTGAAGAAAGCGTGGTTGTTTAGCACATGAACGGATATTCACCTTGCATTCATTCAACAAAGAAAGACTCGGAATCAATTAAGTACTTGTTAAAACCTGTTAACTATAATTGATCCTTGTCAATCAACTACTCCTCCCCTCTTATCCAACGTCGATTTCCTTTAATCAGTCATACGGAAGCTTTTCTTCAGTTAGGAACAGAGAATTTCACAGATCTTTATCACAAATCAAACAACGTTGTCGAGAACTTTACATTGTAGCTTCTACATTACCAAGTGAGTAAGGCAATAGATGACATGAAATCGCATGAAGCGGTGGTTTACTAGTTGATATTATAAGCGTGTTGAAAGCGCAATATCTTTCTTCATAACCACAACGATTGCAAATGTGTTCATTAACCAATTAGTTCCATGAAACTGCAAGAATGCAATACAGATTGCAAAAGAGCAAAGGTCAAGACGGACTGGAAATATTTTGTCATATTTTCTCTGTAACATTTAATTTTATTGTAGTGTCTGCAATCTCATGCATTCCCTCTTTCACATAGAGTATCAGCGCAGATTCAGATGCGTATATCAGTGTCAACCATTTCCAAGAGAACGGTGTACAATACTGACTTAGTTGTTATCAGTTTTTTTTTTCTGTTGCTTCGTTTAAATCTCGCAAGTCTTTCCAAAGTTGATTCATAATGTACCGCCGAGAAAATGATGGTTGTCTAAGGCTTTATATATGTGTGTGTGTGCGTGTGTGTGTGTGTGTGAGAGCGTGTGTGCGTGTGTGTTCGAGTGTGTGTGTGTGCGTGTGTGTGGATGTGTGTGTGTGTGTGTGTGTGTGTGTGTGTGTGTGTGTGTGTGTGTGTGTGTGTGTGTGTGTGTGAAGCCACATATTATGTAATGTAACAAAGCTATACACTGGCATCGTTCTTTTTTCGCGCTTTAAAATTCAGTTCAACTATCCCATGGATGTACCAATATTTTCAGATAAGAGACATCACATTTAACTCTATTATGATTCCATCCATCTCAATATTAGAAGAGTGGAGAAATATAGCGTGATAGATGAATGGGAATAAAGCTTAAAGGCTTGGAAATAGATGTATGTAGAAGAAATGAAACGGAAGAAGACAGTTAAAGGTCAAATCTTATAGATTGGTAGAAATTACTTATAGAAACTACAGGTATCATTTTGCCAATGTTTACAACGATAAATGCGTTCTTTAAACGGTTTATTGATGTATTCTGTCTCTCTTTCTTTCCCTGATGAGATGACTGCATTGTTTTACATCATTTTTATTCTCTCTGAAATAATCGCAATTCTTTCTTCGAAACATGTTGGAAGTATAAATGATGTGAAAAACACCTGCGTTTGACTCCATTTCTTAATTTATCTATGTTATGCAAACGCATTTTTTAATGTATTTATGTAAAGAAATTTAAACGTAGTTAATTTTTTAAAAAGTAGCATTTTCGTTCTTCTTCTTCGTATATATATATATATACATATATATATATATATATATATA
>NC_069002.1:33809620-33814372 GCF_001194135.2 Octopus bimaculoides | reverse complement strand
TATATATATATATATATATATATATATATATATGTAGGTATTGTAATTATATATATACACACTTATATACGAGTTAAATATATATATAAATATATACATATATAAATACATATATATGCATATATACATATATAAATATATATATACATAAATACATATATATATACATACGTATATGTATATGTATATATATATACATATACATGTATATATTTATATATTATGCATATATATGTAAATGTATACAAAATATGTATGTTTAGCTCACACTTACCTCATCACTTTATAAGATACATATTAACTCTTTATTTTTAAGCCATAACCTAATAAATCCACTAATATTTCATTCTAACTCCTACTCCGAAATGATTTAACATTCATCTAGTCTCCCCATTCACGAATACCTACAAACCCATTACCCCATTCCTCTACACCCACTCATCTTAGCTAGGATGGACACAAGTATTTACTACTAGATTTCCTCCCCAACCCATACAGACAAAAGTAATACCACTGGCACCTACCATTCTCTTTAAATTGCTTTCATTTTCTCTATTTTTTTATTTTGTCGTGTTTTTTTACGTTATTATCCTTTACATCCTCCTCCACTTTCTTATCTTCTTGGCTATCTTTGTACACTATATCATTTCTACAAGGGCGGAAACATGAGCTGTGAACTTTTATACTTCCTTTTTCTTGTCTTTCTTGATCTCCTTATTCCTTTACTCCTGTCCCTTATGTCGTCATTTCATTAATTATTCTCATTTTCCCTATTTGTATCCGATGACGGAATATCCCATAGGCTGGGATATCCCAGAAACAGGTGTAAGACTTCGAATCCTCTTCCAATAATAATAATGTACAGGAATGGAGATGTTTGCCTTGCCTCAACGCTTTCTGTCCTGTTTAACATATATATATATATATATATATATATATATATATATATATATATATATATATATATACAAACCACATAAATGCCGTCAGAGAAGCAAGGAACACCCAGATATACATACACACACATGCACAAACACACGCAGACACAAACAAAGACACACACACACACACAAACACATACATACATACATACACACACACACACACACACACATATATTATATATATATATATATATATATATATATGTAGACATATATATGTCTGCATCAGAACATCGTTTATTTAATGTTATGTATACTGCTTACACCTTTTCATCTTCAATAGAAAGAAATTACGATTTAACTCCATTCCCCCGACGATTGTATGAAAGGTATATATTTGGACGATTTTCTTATTTGCATTCTATGCTTTTTCATGTGGGTCTCCCTCTATAGAATTGAGTGTGTGTGTGTGTGTGTGTGTGTTAGTTTGTGTGTGTGTGTATATATGTGTTTGTATGTGTGTGTACATATATTTTTGTATTATATGCGTATGTTTATTTTGTTTCGGACTTTAATTATAGAAACAACAAAACTAATAGAGATACTTTTTTAAATCAACTAACAATGATTGGAGATACTTTTCCTCTTTTATTTACCATTTAAAAGATTTTGCCCGTTCGCACCACCCACATATCACATCATCGATTGCTCGCCTCATATCACATCCCATAACAAGTTTTACATCCACATTATTTACATTGATAAACAAAAATTTGTGTCAACAACCCTCTCTACGGAAATATTTACCCGTCTTAATTAATCATGGTGTAAAATTTTCATTTAAGCTATATACGTAATTGGAAATTACTCTCTCGCCTCCATTTCGCTCCCTTTTACTGTATACATACCTGCCCCCATACATAAATTCATTATATATATATATATATATATATATATATATGCCATTATCTTAATAAATAGATAGATAGATATATAGACAGACAGATAGATAGATAGATAGATAGATAGATAGATAGATAGATAGATAGATAGATAGAAACGTACATACATACATGTACAATTAACTATGTATGTGCGGATGAATGTCTGTATGTATATATGTAACTATGTATTGAGGGAATAACAAAAAAATTTCTTTCATTTGATTTGTAATTAAAAAGAGTTTATATTAGTCAATATATTCCCTCTGGAATATTTCATCATTCCTTGTATGTTCTTTTTTCTAGTATGTGTTGCTGAATCAGAAAATCGTCGTATTTCAACAGACCGAATCTCATTACAATCTCAGTTCAATTTCCTTCAAGGTTATATTGTTTTTGCTCATCCCATGGATCAATTACATGCAATACCATTAACGAACTAGATTTGATCTTTGAAAGACTACATTGGGTTTCTATAATACATAACATTCTAACCGTGTTAGAAATCTTTTCGGATTCACCATCACATGCCACGATTTATAGCTGTGTAGATAGAAACCAGTTATTATCGTCTTGATATAGAAGACTTGACTTTACACTTCTAGCCCTTTATATCTTTTAACTCCAATGAAGATTATCTAGGAGCAAATCCTCCTTCGTTTTGTGGTAAATACATATATTGTTGTTCTAGATCAATAAACCCGTCTCTTCTTTACTGCAGCGTCAGTTCTGAAAGGGCAAATCGATAATCAAGATATTACCAGATTACATCATATAATTAGGAATAATTTATCTAGGGTAAATATCTTTTTCTAACATAGCCTTATGTTTAGAAAACGATGTGACCGGCGTATTCGTTGTTAGCTCTAAATTGCTCCTGTTTTGTTCTGACACCTCAAACAATTCGGACATTGAATATTTTATCGTCTGTACACAGCAACTCCATT
Source organism: Octopus bimaculoides (assembly GCF_001194135.2). Classification (NCBI taxonomy): domain Eukaryota; kingdom Metazoa; phylum Mollusca; class Cephalopoda; order Octopoda; family Octopodidae; genus Octopus; species Octopus bimaculoides. Next base: position 33,811,600 of record NC_069002.1, on the reverse strand, counting down.
GTAATGAAGTTAATATGGAATGTTTAGCCACAGCTTAAAGTCAATGATCCTAGAATGATTTAGGAACGACTTTTACAAAGTTGAACGATGAGCTCGAAGATATAGCGTCTAATCCTTGCATATGTGTACTTCCACACATAATGTACAAGTAACATAGCCAAAAATATTTGCAGACATGCAGTTTTGAAACTGAAAAAAGCTTTTTCGATGCGCATATAACCAGCGGAAACTCATCTTTTACTAAAAAAATTGTTCTCAATCAACAACAGCAAAATGTTAGAAGGAGCTTCTCGTTTTAAATAACATGCATTTCCATCACTGTATTTCACATGAAATAAATATTGAATGTGTGTCTCTCTCTTTATGTCGTTGTGTATCACTAATCTTCGCGAGAATGTTAGCGTTGCTTTCCGTGAGAGCATCAATAAATTGTTGGTGTTTTCAGAGTGCCAACATGCAAAACTCGTGAAACCGGTGGTTATCAGATTCGTGGAGCGAATTTCATGCTAAAATGTTAGGTAAAAATCGAGTGAGTGAAACAAATAACAACTGAGTGATTGAAACAGAAGAAATTAATCTCAGAATATGTTTTGAACATTTTTTCAACCACCGTGAAAACATGAAAGGCAAAGACAAGCCCGGCGGGAATTTAGTGTCACAGTGTACACCAGACCATCTCCGAACCCAAACACTATGTACAAAGAAATTACAAACAGATTAAATAATACCTGTATTATTTCACCCAAGAATAACAACCGAGAAGTGCGTACTGTAAGCTTGTAACGCAAAAAGTACGAAGATCTGAACGTGCAAAACAATCTGACAACAGAAATGAACGGACCGGTACCCTACGAAAACGATGACCGTCAAAATAAAGGGCCGGACGGTGTTCCTCATGTCCCGCAAATAAAACCAAAACGGCATAACTGGACACGTGAGGAATACATTTCGATCCTACACGCTTATTTCACAGCAGTGCTCTATCCAAAAAACGAAAACGCAACAACACATACATATAAAATATGGACACCAGGACTTACAAATATATATAACATACAGAAAATTGCACTACTGGGCACTGCACACAGCCTACGCAAAACCCTTTCAATACAGTAACCATAAGAGCATCACAGCAAACCACAGCACATACCCAAGGCATAGAGCTGCGCTCGGTAGTGAAGTGAAAGCACGTGATAAAAATAAAACTACTGAACAATAATAATAATAACAACAATAATAACAATAATAATAATAATAATAATAATAATAATAATAATAATAATAATAATAATAATAATAATAACAACATCGAAAATACCTTAATAATGAGAATCCAGGTTCGACATTTCCCCAAGACACCGGAAAAAGGCTGGAGGGTATATCAGCTGAAATGTTGTGTTAGCAACAAACAAGATGAAGACAAATATAAATAATGTAAATAATGTAAATAATGTAAATAATGTACATAATTCCTCATCTGTTAAATATAGAACGACATATAATACTAGTACTAACACCAAGAGCAGCATTACACATACTACTAATGCTATTACTACAACATCAACAGCACAATCGCTTCTAATCGCACACCACCACCAACACCAACAACAACAATACAGAAATGCCATCATCACGAAGAAGAAGAGCAAAAATAACATCATGAACGCCAACGATGTAGTAGAATTAGTTCATGTAATGACTTAATCAGGAATTTTATCCTTGCTCCCTTGCTAATTGGTGCACCTATTTCTCTGTGACCATTAAAGCGTAGCGAGAGTAAATTCCTCTTAGATCAACTCTCAATAGATTGGAAAGTTTTAAAATCGCTGAAGTCTAAAACACGAAACTTCAGTACCGTTTGGTAAAATTCTTCAGTTCAAGTGGTTTTTATGAATGTAACAAAACAATAGAAAATAATAAAACGTAATCGAAAATCCTGAAAATGGTTTTTCGAGGCAGTTGTTTTTTTTTTTTTTTTTT
>NC_069002.1:33808170-33808971 GCF_001194135.2 Octopus bimaculoides | reverse complement strand
TGTGTGTGTGTGTGTGTGTGTGTGTGTGTGTGTGTATGGATATGTATATGCTTACAGAGATATATATATATAAGGCAGTACAACAGGGTAAATGAAATAAACAACATTCAGAGAATAGTATTGTTTTGTACTGATGTAAATGTAATAGAGTAATGTTTATTTTGTTTTTGTTTGTTTGTTTTTTTGTAATACTTTTAGTAGCTTTGGGAGTGGAGAGTTTCATGATGTTGGTGGTCATGTTTGCATTGTCAATACCTGATTGATAGAGAAAATAACGAGGTGAGGCGAAACAAATAGTCAACTTGGAAATTTGTAATTAACCGTCGTTGCATTTCATGAAATGAGTTCGAATCGCGTAAAATGTTTCGTAAGTATAAGTGCATATTATCATTGAAAATATAATCGTCATTGTTTCCAGTAACATTTTCTAAACTCGCAACCAGTTTGTTCATGCAACTAGGCAAGAAAAAATCACACGTCCTTTAGAAGAGAAACATAACTAAAAGCCGTTTCCACATGTCCCGGTTTCTGAAGTTTGTCTAAAGGTAAAAATATAAGTGAACATCTGATGCTTGTGAAAATCTGTGGAGGCGAGAATGTAAACGACAGCAATGAAGCCTAGGAATTGTATTTTCCTTGTGGTATTTCTCCAGTGAACGTGGTTTTCCATTTTCATATTGTATGATGAGGTTTTTTTTCTATATGTGACTGTGGATTTTCATGGATGTGTTCATGAACTTTGATTCTTTTCTCTAAATTATATATATATATATTTATATATATATATATATATATATATAT
>NC_069002.1:33805949-33807909 GCF_001194135.2 Octopus bimaculoides | reverse complement strand
AATTTAGAGTAAAGAACCCACAAGAGTTAACAAGTGAAACAGAGACAGGCAGAAACAAGAAAAATGCCCCTGTTATTTGAATACTATACAAATATGTCTTTCAAAAGACTTTTCTTTTAAATTTACCAAAATTTAATTTTGCAATAATTTTTCAAAATTTTATTATTCATATTTACTGTTGAAAAGATCTCAAGGATCGAAACCGGTTCTGTAATGTTCTTTATAAAAGTATTTTAGCATTTTCTACTTCGTCTTTTTTCCATATATATAGTGGAATAAGAATGAATCTACGAATTTTGGAATAGATGATGCATCATACTTAATGGTCTTTTAATGTTCGAAGTTTATATTTTGGAGCAAGTATTACAGCTGTATTTTGAGAGAGTTGCTAAGTATCATCACCAATATTATAAGTCAATAAACTAATTATCGTATTGGATACATTTCTCTAACGATCAAGAGGAAGTTAACACTTAATAAAGGTTGTTTAAATATGACGGCTTTGCATAAATATTGGCCTGTGGTTTTAGTGGCTCATAATCACGTCCCTTTTGTTCTGCAACGATAAGATAAGTGGCATAAATTGTTCAATATCTACAGTAGCTCCATTGAAGTACTTGCGTTAAGTGTATATTATACTCTAGGCTGTATAGCAGATATTTAATGTAATAACTCTAAGATTCCAAATAAATTGAGACTGGGATTCAGTCTTGAATAGATATTTTGATATGAATGAGATTGTACGACTGGATGGAATTTATGTCTTCATATAAATTTAACCCTAAGGTATGATTTTATATTTAAAGTTGTTTCATATGTTAAAAAACAGAAGTTAAGTAAATATAAATTACTGAGAAATGACCCCTGGATAAATCTACAGTTTATAGATATCTGCAACATTGAGGAAATGGCGGTTAACAATTGTTTGCTTTTGTATTTTAGTTTCAGACGAAAGAAAATAGAAAATTGTTAATCTTTTATTCTAATAACGATTTTTATTATTGACATTACAGCAATATACTTAATTTAAATCCATCTTGTAAAATAAGTTTACTGCTCTAGAAGTTGATACAAGATATGTATTGTAAAACACAATACATATTTCGAAGGCAAAGATTTATCACCCCATTGGCGGCTCGTGAGTATGTGTGCATTTCAGGCTAATTGAGCGTCGTCAGATGCGTGTACACACATTAAGCCTCATGCTAAGGCGAAATCTGTGACTGTCTGTTCAAAAACAATTTATTGTGTCACCAATGACTTGATACACTTTTTATTAGAGGTGAACAGACAAAGGATATTTACTGCTCCACTCTGTGATTGCGCATGACTAGGCCGGGATGCATGGCGGCAGCTTCATGTATTTTTATATTCATATATTTATATGTGTATAATGGCACACACACACACACGCACATGCATTTACTGGTATTTATGAAAAGACACATAGATATCAATATGTAAGCTACACACGTGCCGTTGGCGATTTCTTTTCCTTCTTCAGGTATTTCTCTTTCTCCTTTCTGATGAAGAGCTATGTTCGAAACGTCAAACTGTGTCCTTTCATCGGGCATCAACGTAATGCATTTCTTGTGCATGTAATGATATTGTCCGCTTTTATTCGTTTATTTGAATTGACTATAAGTGTGTGTATAAATACATATGTATGTATATGTATACATGTATTCATACACATACACACTCACATACACACGCACACACACATACACACACATATATATTTATACGACGGGCTCCTTCCGTTTCGGTTTCCGTCTCCCAAGTACACTCACAAGGGATTCGTCAGCCCAAGGCCGTAGTTGTACACAATTGTCTAAGGTGCCATACAGTGGTCAAGAAACAGGATATTTACCACTCAATTACGCCTGCACCTCCACAATGCCACGCCTGCGGCTTTATATATATATATATATATATATATATATATAAAGCCACAGGG